>NC_071269.1:25364207-25386707 GCF_023375685.1 Ictalurus furcatus
CAGTTGATTTCTCTACAAGGGAGAATGTGTTGGTTTAACATTCACGGAAGGAGTCTCCAGTGCCAGCGCTGTGTCAGTCACACGTAAAGCTGTAAAGAAGTTTTTCCGAGTTTGCGCTTGACAAGCGTGTTTTTTTTTTCTTTTTACCTTCAAGAGAGAGAGAAAACCGAGAGGCTGGTGAAGGAAAGACTGCTTACAGCTGCGACAACATTAAATGCAGCTATAAATGTATAAATTAATTTGTGCTGTGAAAAAGTATTTGCCCCCATCCTTATTTCTTCTGTGTTTGTGTACATCTCGTACTAAATTGTTTCAGAAATTAAAGCAAAATCTAAGATAAAAGAGGCAGCGCGAGTAAACACACAATACAGTTTTATATGATAATGTTATTTATTGAAGCAAAAAAGTTCTCCAATACCAACTGGGCCTGTGTGAAAATGTATTTGCCCCCGTAGTTACTAATTCCCCAAATCTATGAAAGTGCATTGATAAAGGGGTTCAGCTGGACGAGACACAACCAGGTCTGATTACTGCAAACCCTGTTCAATCACATCTACACTTACATAGAACTTTTTCAACAGCAGGAAGCTGGTTAAAAGATCTTACCCAGTAACACACTACGGCAAAATTGAAAGAAATTCCAGAAATGATGAGGAGTAGTGAACCTTCCCAGAAGTGTGTGACCCAATGACTCATCCAGGAAGTCACAAAAGAGCCAAGGACAACATCAAAGGAACTACAGGCCTCTCTTGCATCAGTAAAGGTGACTGTTCATGACTCCACTATCAGAAAGACACTGGGGGAAAACGGCTCCATGGAAGAGTGGTGAGGTGAAAAGCACTGCTAACCCAGAAGAACATTAAGACTCGTCTGAATTTCACCAGAACACACCTTGATGATCCTCAGACCTTTTGGGAGGATGTTCTGTGGACTGATGAGTGGAAAGTGGAACAGTTTGGAAGACAGGAGTCCCGTTCCATCTGGCGTAAACCAAACACAGAATTCAAGCATGGTGGAGGCAGTGTGATGGTGTGGGGAAGCTTTACTGCTTCAGGGTCTGGACAACGTGCAGTAATTGAGGGAAACATGAATCCTGCTCTCTACCAGAAAATCCTAAAGGAGAATGTCCGGTCTTCAGTCCGTAAACTGAAACTCGAGCACGACTGGATTATGCAGCGAGGAGCGTAGGAGGAAATACTCGTCCTAGAAGTTAGTGAAAGTCTGATCTCCAGTTATCAGAAGCGTTTGGTTGCAGTTATTGCTGATGAAGCTACCACAACCAGATTTGAAGTCTGTATTTTCAACCAGCTGTTATTTTAATTTAATTGTACATTTTTTAGTGGCAGTGTAATGATTTTATAACTTTATGGACTGATAATATTCATTGTGGTATTATGGATATCTTTAAAAAGAAATGCAAATTCACGTCATACCTGTCCAACTGTCTGTCTGTCTGTCCAACTGTCTGTCTGTCTGTCCAACCATCTGTCTGTCTGTCTGTCTGTCCAACTGTCCGTCTGTCCGTCCAACTGTCCGTCTGTCTGTCCAACTATCCGTCTGTCTTTCTGCCTGTCCAACTATCCGTCTGTCTTTCTGTCTGTCCAACTATCCGTCTGTCTTTCTGCCTGTCCAACTATCCGTCTGTCTTTCTGTCTGTCCCACTGTCTGTCTGTCTGCCTGCCTGTCTACTTCTTTTCTGTCAACCTCTCTGTCTGTCCATCTGTCTGTCTGTCTGTCTACCTGTCTGTCTGAATGTCTTTCTGTTTGTATGTCTCTCTGTTTGTCTACCTGTCTGTCTGCCTTTTTGTCTACCTGTCTTTCTGTCCCTCTGTCTGTCTGCCTGCCTACTTGTTTTCTGTCTACCTGTCTGTCTGTCCATCTGTCTGTCTACCCGTCTGTCTGTCTTTCTGTTTGTCTGTCTGCTTGTCTGTCTGCCTGTCTGTCTCAATCTGTTTATCTACCTGTCTGTCTCTCTGTTTGTTTGCCTGTCTGTCCGCACTATTAGATCATTTAGAACCTTTAAACATTCTTCACCTCCTCTGAAGGAACCCTTTATAAACCAGAAAGAGCTCCAAACAGATCGCTGTCAGAAGACTCAGAACCTTTAATACATCTTTTCGGTGTAAACATTTATTCGTAATCCTGCACCTGGCGTGTGCAATGATAAAGAGTTGTGCATGTCAGAGAAGGGGCGGAGTTAACACTCGTATTATTATGGTGTAATAAACTGGAACTGAAACTTTTTTTGTCTTTTGTTTTGTGTTTAAAAAAAAATGAACGGCTTCGAACCAGTGACGGTGACATGGAGGGATTTGGCTTGCTTTCAGTAATCGCAAACAACAACAACAACAACAACAACAAAGACAAGCCCCGCCCCTCCCCCAGATATAACCATTCATATGTTTGTTTTTTTTTAAATGATTTATTACGAAATTGTAAGTGGGAAGCTGACTTTCCCCACGTAGTTCTCAGTCTCGAGTTCTTCCGAACGTCCAGTGTGACCTCGAGCATGATTTTGACTCACAGACTGACGCCATGACCGTGCATTTCTGAGAAATCTCCACAATAGAATGACTTCTAAGAATAATGATGATGAAACAATTCAAGTGTGACACGGGGCTAGTGCGGACATTTAACACCAGCTTTATTTCTACAAACCTCGTTTCTAATCTCTTTTGAATATCCAACAATGTGGTTCTTCCACTTTTTTTTTTTTTTTTTTTTTTTTTTACTCTTCTTCCTTCAGTCTCACAGTCTGGTTGAGAGATGAGAGACATCAACACTGATGTAGGATGCGAGCTCCAGAAGAAAAACAAATGACAACAGCAACAAAAAAAAAAATGACTGAAAGAACATCCTGGAGCTGAAAAAACCTGAAATGTGGAACGATACTCAGCTACTGACAATGATTCGTTAGCGAAATCCTGAAAGAAATGATGTGACTCATTTCTAGCTCTGCTAGAAATAATTTAATTTAATTCTTATAAAAAAAAAAACTCTGTCCAAAATAAAATTCTACAAAAAACTTTTATTTTTTCCCCCAATGCATTATATCAAAAAAAAAAAGATCTAATCAGTAATCTGTTTCTTTATTTCCATTCTGTAATTCAAAACGATTCACGAGTCACGATTCATGATTCATGACTCATGATTCATCTTAACCTTAAAGTGTCGATGTACACTCAGAAATAAATTTAAAAAAAGGTTCTTTGAAGGTTCTTTAAGATTTCGCTGGGTCTTTAAGGTTCTTCGCTGCTTCCTTAAAGGGTGTGATCAGTAAACACTCTGTTTCTACATAGAACCTTTAAAAGGTTCCACCGGAGGACCAACTGAAGAACGTTTCTGGTGTGTCTCTGGACCGTGTATCTCGATCTTCATCATCACCTACTCCTTGGCGAGCGTGTGAGGAACACTAGGGGGTGCCAGAACCTCGTACGCTTCTCCACGGCAGGTGCATGAGATAGACGTCGGGGAGGTTGATTTACTGCACTTGCAGCTGATTTGACCCCGTGGATCGTTCCTTCTCCTCCGGGTGGAGATTATTACTGGAGCTGCTGTACATCGGAACAGTTCCAGGTTTCATTCAGCACATTGTTGTTAATTAGCGGAGGATTTTTCTGCTCATTTGCCAGTATTTTAAACCGTTTAAACCTTGTGTCTGGATTATATATTAGTATGTAAGTTTAACTAATACCTAATAATTAAACAAACAAACAAACAAACAAATAAATAAATGAATACATATAAATAAACCCTAGGACAAAATAAAAGAGCCTGAAATGTTTTTTGTTGTTGTTGTTGCTAGAAATACAAATTCAAGATTACTTACAAAAAGTACTGCTCCAAACTTTATATATATATATATATATAAATATAAATCACAGCTTCTCGACATCCTGTCTATCACCTGTGACTCGATGTGTATTGAATTCTAACTAAACTGAACAACATCGACTCGTCCTTGTGTAAAACCTGCCGCAAATTATCGCTAAGGCTTCATTATTAAAAAACAAAAATACCAATGGAGCGTGATTCCGTATACGCTTATGTTCTAAACGGCATTAATTTGTATCTTTGGGTTAATTTTTTATTCATTGCTTAACAAAAAAAAAAAAAAAACGTGAAATGTAACGCTTCTGTTCTGTCTTCTTTTTTTCTTCAGTATGATGAACACTTTTGTTGAGATTTTGAGGATTTGGCAACCTTTTTAAGTGCATTATTTATTGAATTAAGAGCACAAGACCCTTCTTCATGGGTGTGATTGAAATTTGTAGTTCTAGACATTTCTATACACAAACCAATGCTGTAACAGATTATAAACACACCAAGCTCAGCCACTGGCTCATGCATTCATATATATATATATATATAAATATATATATATATATATATATATATATATATATATATATATATATATATATATAAGCAGCGTGTGTTATCCTGTCTGTTTTATTCTGATGGAACACACACTGTAGGTGTCATTTTGGGGTGTATTTATTTTGTTGCTGAACTGTTTTATGGGAAGACTCCATGTCTGAGAGTGTGATATAGAGTGTAATATACGCTTTTAAAGCACAGCTCATGACGGGGACGGGGAGACAAAATGGACGCCGCTGTTCACAGTCATAAGCATCATTACATGTTTTTAACGCATAGATGGGATCAATCTCTCTCTCTCTCTCTCTCTCTCTCTCTCTCTCTCTCTCACACACACACACACATGCACACACACACACACACACACACACACACACACAGACACAGCATGTATGCCACGTTATCAAATTTTAAATGCAAGCTGAGAAGCCTCACTGTAGAAAAAAGAAAATAAAACACAACGTGACACACACAGAAGGAGAGGAAACGTCGTGTGTGTGTGTGTGTGTGTGTGTGTGTGTGTGTGTGTGTGTGTGTGTTCAGGATTTGGCCCAGTTATTATATGTCATGTTTCAAAGTTCTTCTTTTAAAAAAAAAAAATCTGTTAATTGCTATAATTGGCACTGGGATAAGAAAGTGGTAACAGGGTGAGGCGTTACAGTGGCACACACACACACACACACACACACACACACACACACTTATGCACAAACTGCTACCAGATTTCAGATAATCAATTCATAATTAAAGAAAAAAAATAAAAGCAACATTATTATTATTATTATTATTATTATTATTATTATTATTAATAATAATAATAATAATAATAATAATTAAACTAAGAAAATTCTGTGCTCCAAATCCATTTGATTAGGTATTAACAGCATTACTGATATAATTAGTGAATATTTGGGATTATTCTGGATCATGAATGTGAGAGGTGTCGTAACGGCGTGTTAATAAACGTCCTGAGGCTGCAGTTCCTTTATTTTTTTGTCCAAATCAGACCCAAATTCAGCAATATTTTCTGCTGTATTTTCCGCCTTCGTCCCCTTCGCTACTCACTCGATTCGAAAGAAAATATTAAAAAGAAAAAGATAATATATATATATATAAATATTTCTCTCATATGGAAATACGATGGCACATGTGATGATTCCTTCAACATTCATTAACAGGTATTTAATGTAGTCATTGTATTTATTGATAGTATAATGCACTTATTGTATCTACTAACTGTATAAATTGCATTTAAATCATTTTCTATTCTTATTGTATATATATTTCATGCAGGTATTAATAGTACAAAGTATTTAATCTACGAATGAATGATATTTATATCCATAGTAATATTTTATATTCTGCAGAACAGGCTAGTCACATTTCCATTAACGTCTGCTTAGTGAAATATTTAGGGTTATTATTATTATTATTATTATTATTATTATTATTATTATACTACAATAATCTCCTGTTAGTTTAACACCGCTGACGTTGATTGGATTTCGCGTTATACTGTATTATTCTTCGGCCGAGCGTCCGAGCGTTTCTCGAACAGTCGGGAAAGCGTGGTAATGAGACGCGATGAGAAAATGTACAGAGAGCACTTTACACGTCGTCTCCGTCACCCGTCGCTCGTGTAGCGTTCGCGTGCGGCGTCTCGGATCAATCCCAGGAGGCTGAGGGAGAAACTCGCTACAGTAAAGCCACTAAAGTAACATTTTAACGGGTTCAGAGCATCTTTTTATGTTGATTTCGTCCACCTTTTTATTTCATTGCTGCTCCAAAATGCGGTGAGGAAAGAAGCGAGTTGATTTTCGGCGTGTATACGATATTAAATGACACGATTAAGATAAACCCGCTTGTTTAACGTGTTTACTCTCATTTCCATGGCATGCGGCGAGGCGTTACGATGAATACCGCTCGATAATTATGACCAGGCCACGATAAATACCACATTTTCAGCGAATTATATCATTATACTATACTCCATTTGCAACCGAGGCACCTTTAGTGTTGCTAGAATACATTTAAAGCCTTAGGAATGTGATAAAAACCGTTTATTTCTCTCGTTTTAAGTCTTCTGAAGCCCTATTTGCGAACATTAACAATGTAGAATATGATTATTAAATCATTTCTTTGTTACATTAATGTAATAAAGCTGTGTTTTTGAAAGCAGAAAGCGATGACTGTGTCCAGAGTCGCAGCAGGACGTATAAAAACCTCATTCCTCCGTACAGAAGTGACACGTTTGGTTTATATTTTGACGTCGTCTCAGCGTCGCTCATTTCAGGACTTTATTAGAGCAGCGTCGGGATTCAGACGCTCTGAGTGTGTGTGTGTGTGTGTGTGTGTGTGTGATTTATCCAAGCTGCTGCTCGCGGGACAAGGAAGCTGAGGAAGTGTGTGTTTGAGTAGGTTATTACTCACTCACAGGTGCCTTATTGATCACAGGGCTAATGCGCAGAGAAAAAGCTGCAGAGCGACGGCTTTGGAAATCGCATTAGAGAGATCTGCTCGGGGTTTAATAACTCAGAGGGAGTTTCTCTGTTTCGCCCGAACAGACTGACCACGAGTCGTCTGAGAGCGTGTGGAGATTTACACACCATTAATATTAACGCAACACACGTCTAGTGCCTACACTTCAGTCTGATTTGGAAAAATTACAGTAAAATTACGAAGAGATTTACAGCCAGGTAACATCGCGTGTCTAGTGCATATGCATCCTGAAGCTCATTCTAAAAATAAATAAATAGATAAATAAATAAATAAATAAAAATTCTTTTATACAGGTTTTCATGTTGATACGGTTAGGCCTGTTGCATAGGGTTAAAGTTTGTTCTGGAAAAATAAAAGATCAAATTAAAAAAAATAATAAATGAATAAAATACAGATTTTCATGTTGCTGACATTGCTACTATGGCGTATGGTTAAAGTTTATTCTGGAAAAAAAAGGAGAAAGAATTAGAAGATTTACACACTGTTTACGTCATGTCTGGTGCATGTGGTTATAGCTTAGTATTTCCCTCTCTCAAAAAATTAGCCTAAGTGTATATCGTTAAAGCTTATTGAATAAATTATTAAATAAATAAATAAATAAATAAATAAACAAACAAACCAACCAACAAATAAATAAATAAATAAATAAATAAATAAATAAATAAATACAGATTTACATGTCTCTAACATTAGTGTGGTTTCTTAAAGCATTCTGAAAAAATTAAAATGAAATTAAAATGAAATAAAATAGGAGCGTTAAACACCAATAACATTATGTTTAGTGCATGTGGTTAAAAAGTTTATTCAGGGAAAAAAAAAAATTATTAAAATCGAAACCCTTTCTACGAGCATTGTGTCTGCTGTGTGTGGTTAAAGTTTATTCTGGAAAATAAATAAATAAATTATAATAACAAAAAGGAGAATAAAATATAACAGAGATTTACATTCCATTTACGTCACGCATGAAGTGTTTGGTTAACGTCTATTCTGAAAATGGAAAGATAAAAATTAAATAATAAAAATAGGGATTCCCACACGGTTAGCATCATGGGTCGTGAAAATGGATAAAGCTTATTTAGGAATTTTTTAAAATAATTATAATTTCAAAATCGTTTTGCATTGATACGTATAAAAATATACTCATCTGTGTTCCGCCTGCTTTCATTAAACACTATGGAGTCCTCTATTTTTATTCGTGTGTGTGTGTGTGTGTGTGTGTGTGTGTGTGTGTGTGGCGAATTCGATGGTTAGCCTTTCTTTACATTTAATTGAATGTGAGTCATCTTCCTTTTATCGCTGCGGAAAATCCCCTCACCAGAGAATAAACCTTGTGTTAAACCACAGTCCATTGCAAACAAGCAGTGGGTGTCTGACTGTTAAAGTCAGGGAAAGTGTGTGTGTGTGTGTGTGTGTGTGTGTGTGTGTGTGTGTGTGGGCAATACCACACTGTTTAATGGCATGCAGGCTGAAAATCTCTATTGCACTACTGTTTGTCTACCTATCTATCTGTCTATCTATCTATCTATCTATCTATCTATCTATCTATCTATCTATCTATCTGTCTGGCTGTCTATCTGTCTGTCTATCTGTCTGTCTGTCCACAGCGTAAATATGATGTGTCGTTCTTTAATAAGTCTGAAGTTATGGTGTAATCATGTGACCCAGTGTTTCAGGGCAGAGAATATGGAGGACACAGGAGGACTGTGGGTTGTGGGTCTGGTGCATTGCACAGACCAAACACTATCACATCAAACTGAAAATGTCATACTTTATTATGTACAGAAGACAAATTGGAGGAAAAAGCCAAAAATAAAGGTATAAAGTTGTATGACCGTACACTAGTGTGACAGATCTATGGGCATGTCACTTAGCTATGAAGACCACACGAAGACCTACAGCAAAATAACTCCAACCACAGTTAGTAAGTGTTTCCACATCGTTTCCTTTTCCCGAGAGCTGATTTTAATTTAAATGGACCTTAAACAAACTTCTGGTTAACGTTAAGTTCATGAGCTCATGTGAAAGTGAAAATTAGCTCATCTGAAAGTTACCCAGAGCAACAAAAGGTTTTAGCCGCACTCTAAAAGAGTTTGCTGTTACGGTAGTTTAAACAAAATGACTGGGCCAGACCACCAGCGTCGGTCACCGTTACTCACAGGATACACACCCACGTCTTCTTAACACATCTCAAATATCAGTCGCAAAATCCCCTGTTTTGTTCCTGTCCAGCTTTCAGAGTCTGGTTTCCCGTTATTCATCGCTCATTCTCCACGCTGGGTAAGGTTCTATCTGCTTAGAGTTCCCCACATTTCCTGCCATTCAGCCCGTAAACAAGCCTGTGTACTGCTAGCAGAGTTCAGTGGTTCTCCATCTGAACTCCATGGTACACGTAGAAGCTCGTATTATGGATCGTGAACAGGTTAGCCTGCGCCACAAGCTGCCGGTGCTCTCATCAGGTGAAGAAACACATGTAGATGCATGCTGTTCAAGCAGTGGGAATAGGAAACCTTTTAACTGCAGGCATCAGAACAATAAGCCCAATCTACCCTTCAGTGGGGGAGCTGATTGACCCCTGGGACACCTAGGCCAGGATATGGGACAGTCCTCCACCAGTCTGGTTCATGCACAATGTGAAGTCTGGTTAGTGCAATCCACTCTGCTGGGAATGTGCAATCAACCCTACAAAATCCGCCACCAATAAAGCCCTGGATAAGAGTGTACGGGTTTCACAATCACAAAATCAGCACACCAAATTGATCGTGCATGTGACCATTCACACACTCAGGTCCCTAACAGGTGACTAATTGACCCCTGTCCATCTTTTGGGGTTAGCCCTAATCAGTGCCACCCACAGACCATGGTGTTAAAAGGTGAGGGCTGGCAACGGGATGGTTTTCATCAGAAAAAAATGTCCATGGGGCAGCACCTACATCAGGGCTCCGACAAAGTTCTTCCTCAGACTCAAGAAATGTATTCCCCCTTGGGGTATAAGAGGTACAGTGCAAAACAAGGGTTCTACTTTAGATACATTATAAGAAGAAATTTAAGAGGGATGAACTGGTTCCTTAAGACCCTTCAGCGACTAAGTAGAACACTGGGATGGATTTGATGGTGTTCAGAACACTGGGATGGATGGCTTTCTCCCCAAACACATCCCTCGTACCATCAGCCAGGTCACCTGTTCCTGTGGGTTTGGCTCCTCTGTATGAATCCCCAACTGAGAACTGCGACCCAGCACTTCTGAATGCAGCTAGTACTCGTGTACATCGTTAGGTGGACACTTTTCCACGCATGGCGCGTTGTCCGATTTCCAAATCGTTCTTTTCTTCATGGCTGGCGAGTCTATGCTAAAGGTGTACATGGGCGCCATCTCATCATAGCATCATAGCATCATGCATCATAGCACTTTGGATGACATCTCCCTGGGGTATGACGACCTTTATAAAGGGCTTTGCACCATCGTCCACCGTGTTTCACTAATAATCTGGCATAGGATCTTGGTCTTGTGCTGGAATGCTTTAAAAACCCCTCTTTAGGAGCTTTTACAACAGAAACGAATGTCTCTGAAAACCCTTTTTAAAAAAACAAACAAACTAGTGATTACTTCAGAAAAAAAGAATGAGAGAACGTCATACTCGGTAGCCGATGACTCTGGAGTGATCTTATGGTAGTTAGATTGTGAACTGAGATTTTGCCCCAAGATCATATCACCTAATTGGTAAATGAATTGAGCGACCTTCCAGGCTACAGAGCATTAAACGGCACCAACGTAACTTAGGAAATGTAACATGACTTCATAAAGTAAAGAAGGATGTGAAATCTCTTTCACGCATCTAACGACATCCTGTGTACTTTCCCCTCGACAATTCCCACACATGAGGGACTTTGGTGTGGTCTTGCAGGTTGTGGTTTCTTTCTGGAACTTTCCCTAAGAAGCCTTTTCAGCTTTGTACCACCAAAGCACCAAGCTTTAAACTGGCCATAATGTATTAACCTAGTCAGCGTGAATAATTGGCTTACTTCGAATGATATAATTATCACAAATTTTAAAGGAACTCATCCCAGCGGTGAAGTGTTTCTTTCCCAAATGGAAAGAACACGAAATAAATCAACGGCGCCTATGTTTTTGGGTTTCAGAGCGTGCCCGTTTCTCCATTTGTGAAATGTATACGTGAGGTGCGAGGGAGGAAAAACAGACGAAGAGGGGAAAGTAAAAATATCAGCAGAAAGCTTGTTTTTCTGTGGTGTAGCGCGTCTATTTAAAGTGGGTAGGAAAGCAGGAAAAAAAAAAAAAGAAGTCGGGGTGGGGGGGAGTCTGTGGGTAGCGAGATAGAGAAAAGGATAATGAGGAAGGGAGGGATGGTGGTCTTTTTTTTCCAGGGTAGAGAGAGAGAAGGGGGGGGGGTTTGGTGGAGCTTTGATGGGGGTGTGTTTTTGCTGTGTGTTGCGGAGAAGGCGTGTGAATCTGAGGTATTAATCTTCCTTGTCAGAGAAGCCCAGATGGAGCGAGGCTAGCTAGAAGCACAAAGCTGGACTCAGCAGTCTTGTTGGGCACAGGGAGCGAGGGATGAAAGAGAGCCGGAGCGAAGGATGAGTGAGGGCATCGTGAGTCTGGCGTCTCGGGAACGGAGGGCAAAGCGGAGCAAATTAGCTAATGAAATTAGCAGGACGGGCCCAAGTGCGCAAAGCCCAATCGTCTTAATTAGTAAGATGCCCTGTAGCCCTTTATGTCTTCAATACACACTCACGTATGCATATTTACAGCTTAAGCATTATTAAGACAATCTGGCAACCATGCCAGGCAGCTGATCACAGAGCCTCTGCCAACCAGCATGTTTTCCTCACACCTCTGGGGTTAGGGGTTTGATTCCCGCCTCCACCCTGTGTGCGCGCAGAGTTTGCATGTTCTCCAAGTACTTCAGGGGTTTCCTCTGGGTATTCTGGTTTCCTCCCCCAGTCTGAAGACATGCACTGTGGGCTGATTGACTGGCATGTCTAAATTGTCCGTAGTGTATGCATAGGTGTGTGATTGTGCCTTGCGATGGGTTGGCACCCCGTCCAAGGTGTCTCCTGCCTTGTCCCCTGGCATAGGCTCCAGGCTCCCCATGTACAGAAAATAGATGGATAGATGGATGGATGGATGCTGCCTACATGACACTTGTTTATTTTCTACTGCAAAAGTGGCATCAACATTTACACAGGGAAAGTCCCTCGTGTTCAGAGTCGGGTTCCTCAGCAGAACCCCGGTGACGTGTAGGGCCTTGAGAACCAGCACCGTAATGTATAGCTCACACAATAATGACTCATGATGGGAAGAGAGCCAATTTCTACAAGTTTTTCCTTATCAGTAGATCGACGATAGACTGCTCTGTAAATAGTCATCACTGAGGCCAGTGAGATAAAGTTTGGTGTAACTATGCTGATGAAGATAATATTTATCTTGGCGGTAGCTTTGGAGGAAGAAAATATTCTCTTCACCGTCCTCCATGTCCTGCCTGTCCTCCATGTCCTCCATGTCCTCCATGTCCTCCATGTCCACCCTGTCCTGCCTGTCCTCCATATCCTCCATGTGCTCCATGTCCTCCATGTCCTCCCTGTCCTACCTGTCCTCCATGTCCTGCCTGTCCTCCATATCCTCCATGTCCTCCCTGTCCTCCATGTCCTCCACATCCCCCATGTCCTCCCTGTCCTCCATATCCTCCATGTGCTCCCTGTCCTCCATGTCCTCCCTGTCCTACCTGTCCTCCCTGTCCTACCTGTCCTCCATATCCCCCGTGTCCTCCGTGTCCTCCATGTCCTCCCTGTCCTCCATGTCCTCCATGTCCTGCCTGTCCTCCATGTCCTCCCTGTCCTCCATGTCCTCCATGTCCTGCCTGTCCTCCATGTCCTCCCTGTCCTGCCTGTCCTCTATGTCCTCCCTGTCCTCCATGTCCTCCCTGTCCTCCATATCCTCCATGTGCTCCCTGTCCTCCATGTCCTCCCTGTCCTCCATATCCCCCATGTCCTCCCTGTCCTCCATGTCCTCCCTGTCCTCCATGTCCTCCATATCCCCCATGTCCTCCCTGTCCTCCATGTCCTCCCTGTCCTCCATGTCCTCCATATCCTCCATGTCCTCCCTGTCCTCCATGTGCTAGAGGTTTGCAGCTATCCTTCTGCCCCGTGTCCCACGTCGACGTCGCGACAGCAATCAGATTGAATAAACTGCACCTTTAAGGCTTCGTGCTTTACATACAGTAGATTCCGGACTTCGTGAGCTGCATCTCGCTGATGCTGGACATTCTTTCGTATTAAAGTCTGATCTCGGCAGGGGAACGGGAGCTTTTCGTGTTTGTTTGGAACTGCAGAAAAAGCAGCCAAACTTGTACTGCGCTGCAAAATACAAGAGGCCAAGCTGCTTGTGCATATGGCGAGGTTCAGCGGCGTAATCAGTCATCTTTACGTGGATGTGTGCGTTGGCGGACACCTGTAGAGCGAGCCGTAGGTGAAGAGCTACGCTACGGCGTACGGGGCCGTTTAACACAACATAAAAGAGTTGTGCTAAATCGATCATTTCTTAAATCTCCCCTAAAGTCATACAGTTTTAGACGTAGGTGCGGGCAGTCGTTCTAAAGTTTACAGTAGGTCGTAGTTTTCATATTTTATTATTTATTATAATCCTCCAAAACTCTTCTCACTGCCAGTTCTGTCACGGCAGAACGAATCAAAATGGAGGAAAAATAAACATCTCTCAGAAAAAAAAACACTTAAAAGGATTATTTCTTCCCCCCAAAAAAACACTCCACAGCTTGCTCCAGCTGAAGATCGCTTTTAACTTCTCCAAGCGACATTTTCAAAAACTGATCCTGTCTCAAAAGAAAGAAAAAGAATTTATACCACGGTGCTGTCGAATTCTTGATTGTGATTGGTCAGAAGGTGACGAAGTACCGCATCAGTTATCTAAAAAATATTTTTCCTTCAAAGCAGTCCCCCCTAGACTTTTCTAGACTACCACTACCTAGAAAGATATTCTAGAGATACTTCTCAAAATGTTAACAATTGTTGAAGTTTAAAAAAATAAAAATAAAAAATCGCATTCCTAAAAAAAACGACTGACTCTGACGTATAGAAGGAGGAAAAAAAAAGAAGGTCGTTGTGACTTTATACACTATCTCACAATTCCGACTTTCCCCCCCCTCACAATTTATTTCCATTTAAATATCCAAGAATTCTTACAAATATCAAACGTCTGTAGTGCGTTTACAGAATGCGCGTTTAGGTTGCCTGTAGTTCGTCTCTAGTGGGCGTGGCCTGTCCACGGTTTGAGATGGGAAACAGAAGTAGCTTCTAAATCCGACTGAGTGAATTAAATGTCGCACCAAATCGGTGTGTTATTTATTTATTTATTTAAATTCACGTGTTACGTGCTTGGCTCCAAGCTAGCTTTGTTCCTGGAATATGTTAGGAGACCGAGCTAACAGACGATCTCTGCTTCTTCCTCGCGAGCTTTATTTTTCTCCGTGACGTTTCTGTACGCATGTAATTGGAGGTCGCGTATGACAAAAAAAAAGCTCTCGTCGTGCTTAACTAACCCGACAGCCTCAAGGTTAAAAAATTATTTCGGTTAAAAGCCTCGGCCTGTTTCGCGACAGAGTGCGGGGACAAATGAGACCGTTTAAACACGCGTGTGCCGCCGTGTCGGCTCCTGCCGTGAGTTTTATACGGCCGTGCTTATTACCGCGCTACTTATCTAGTCCGAAAGGTCATGGGTTCACGTGTGTCGCTCGCATGAATTCATTTGCGTTCGTGCAATTCATTTGCGTGACATTTGCCGTAGACGCTGATACTCGTTTCCCCCGTGGTAATAGCCTTCCTCTTGCTCTTTCTGTATATGATGCATGACCGTTTACATTTAAACGTAACTCATATATGCAGGTAATATCTTTAGTAATAAATATAAAGGATGCAAAAAAAAAAAAAAAATAGTGACACTAGGTCCTTTAAAAGCTGAGGCCTTTTGCTCTCACTGTTTCTTTTGGCAAATTATTCAGCTAAAAACTGTTAAACATTTACGCGAAAAAATTTAGAAGACCAATTCTTTTGACTTATTTTAGTCTCAAAACTTGAAACGTCTTTGAATTGAACTGAATTGAAATCACATGCATCTGGTCTAAAAGAGAACCTTTTTCTTTTGTGAACCACCGCAGTGAACGTTTCGCCCGTGTACAAGCGGCCCGAGAATCCAAGATGGCCGACAGAGTTCATTTACATATTCTAGCTCATCTACATACCGTAGCTAGCTAACGTTCCTCCGTCTTATTTTACTTGGCCATCGTGTTTGCAGAATTGATCTTGATTCTGATTGGTCAGAACGTTTATATTAACGCGCCCATTCTAATATGCTATCGTTTCCATGGTAACAACTCCTTTACAGGGATTTGTATGATGGTTGGGCCACATATATATATATATATATATATATATATATAAATGTGTGTAAAACGACAGAGGAGTTTTACGCTTAACTATGCAACTATAAACAGACAAAAAGTACATGCAGTTATTGTAATAAATAAAAGATTATTGGCAAGTTGCTGAGGAATAAAAGGAATAAAACACTTCAGGATGTGCTGTTATAGGAAAATAATCACCTTTGCGTGGCATCATTGATATTCATATTTTCCAATAAATGCATGATACACACAGTGTTTTATTCCTCACATAAAATTAACCCTTAACTGCATGGCGTTGCCATACGGCAACAATTAAACAATTTAATTAAAACTACTATTTCCCTATGTAACTGTCCAAAAGAGGTCTTTTTAACCTTGACGTAACAAAAAAAATGCCATGTCACATGACCAGGAAGTGACGTTTGCACTTCCTTTTTCTGCAGTCACACGACATGGTGAAGGCCCTCATCGGAAGCGCTCTCAAAATCTGATCCATTTTTTTTTTTTTTTTTAATATTTAGGCAAAAAATGTAAACACTATCTGAGATTAGTTAACAGTTGTTTTGGGTCATTTGAACACGTTTATATACGCCGAGTATTCTATTAAATGGTAAACTGTAATTGTTGCCGTACGGCAACAAAATGTGATAATGGAACGGTAGTAAAGTGTGTGTGTGTGTTCATGAACTGAAACTGACCTACACCGCAAAAAAGACACCCGGCTTCTCTAATAGTATGTTTACATTTTTTTTTTCTTCATGTTTAAAGTAAGAAAAATGGTTAGAATTTCAGACATTTTGCAACCGCACTTTATTTTCTAACGTTTATGTTTCAAGAGAAAGAATGAAAAAGACACTTCACCCAAAACGTGCTTGGATCAGATTTTCGTAGGTATTTTGAATCGGTAAATCCGTCTACATACTTCTTACATACTGTAATTCCTTTCTAGAAGATCTAACTATTACATCATTAGTAGGTGGCAAAAAAAAAAAAACCCTAATAACTTAAACTAATAATAATCTGGAAAATTGGAATTTTATTCGCATACAGTTTGTGTTATTTTTGACTATATGATACTTTCCACAATTGCATATATATATATATATATATATATATATATATATATATATATATATATATATATATATATATATATATACCCTAAATTTTCCATCTGGGGATTAATCTTATATATATATATATATATATATATATATATATATATATATATATATATATATATATATATATACCCTAAATTTTCCATCTGGGGATTAATCTTATATATATATATATACCCTAAATTTTCCATCTGGGGATTAATCTTATATATATATATATATATATATATATATATATATATATATATATATATATATATATATATTACAAGAACTAATTCAAGTAATAAAAATCCATTTAAATACCCTTTTTTAAATGTAATATATCATGCAGTTGAGGAATAACTGCACACGATGAAGAGAGCAGCTTTTGTACTTCATGCAAGAATTTCTCAAACAGATAAAACGATGAAATTTGAACGAATTCAGACCTTTTTAATTCACATTTAATTCGCTGGGCTTCGTCGCCCTCTTTTTTTTGTTCTCTTCGTGTTTTTCTCTGTCTCCCTTCGATTCGGTGTAAATTAATTGCTCATCATACGGGACGCGACACACTATTAGTCTCAATCCTGATAATAGTGTGTGTGGCTGCATCTGCCAAATGATTCGTGTTTACACGCGCCATCCCTGGAGGGGCGTTTGTCACAACGCGACTTCTTACATTTCAATAATGTGCCTGCTCCTGGGATACACACACACACACACACACACACACACACACACACACACAAAATCTGAGCAGCCTGAATTCCCAGACACACAGCAGTGCTACAGACGGCTTCACCACTGGACCTCCGGAAACAAGCTGAGCAGGACACACACACGCGCACACACACACACACACACACACACACCAACTCACAGTTACTTTGAGTGTGAAGCAGCTTGTTATTCAGTATGCAGTAGTAAGCTGGATTAGTGTGAGAGGCAGGGTTAGTGCTTTAAAATACTTAACATTGTGTACATTTTTAAGCTTTTTTTCTTTCTAATTCGTCGAATATTTCAGAAGGGAATGGATTAGCCATGTGGAGGAATACCAGGAATTTAAATAAAAGGATAAAAAATATTATACCTACAAATAAAGATATGACAAAAGCATGCAAGGAGTTTATGAACATCGACTGATAACGTTCAGGTTTAAACGCTTTTCTATATTCTTCCTCATCAACGTTAAGCATCTGGTTTTTTTTTGGAACAAAATATATTTATATATTGGCAACACGCAAATGATACACAGTTCAGTACTGTGATGCTAAGTGTTTATTGGAGTCTGACTTTAAAACAATATATATATATATATATATATATATATATATATATATATATATATTACATTTCCATTGGGATTTGCCTTGAGAACAGCAGATAGTCTAGAAAGAAAAAAGAATTCAGGACCCAGATCATGATTTATGTTAAATTACGGTCATTTGGAAGAGATCTTAGAGATCAATCATGTTATTGGTTGTATTTATGATTTGGGACACGTCCATGGTGGTAAGGCGTTGAAGATGGTGGTCATGTGACCTGTAGTGAATAGTGTGTGGTTATATATTCTGTGACTTGAGTATTTACACAGATAGATCTATTGCATGTATTCAGACTTCACCTTCGCAGGAACTGAAGTCGGTTTTCTTGGTTTCTAAAGATGAAGACAACGTTGTTTTTTTTTTCCCTTTCCGGTCAAATGCATCGTGATGTAACGTAAAAGCAAGACACCATTTAGAAAGAAACAAATCAAAAGATAATAATATGATGATATAAATGAGATGGAGTCTACAGTAGTATATCACCAGTATATGGACTGCTGGATTTAATTATCATATAAAAGCATATGCTACGTTATTTTTTTTTTACATTGTATTTACATTTAGATACAGGATTATATTAAAAAATGGATTAAAGTTTAAAAAAAAAAAAGCACCAACTTGTATTTTTTAAAAAAAATTGTTTTTTTTACCTACAATAAGTTTTTTTTTTTTTTTTTTTACTTTGATCCCAGGATGAATTTTTTTTAAACATCAGATTTTAAAAAAATGAATAATATCATTTAAATTTTTTTATTTTTAAATAGTTAAGGCATCTGAATCGAGAAAACAGCGTGAGCCGTGGTTTCCTATGCACCTGTGAATACACTTTCTATAAATGTGACTATAAATAAAGGTGCTATACAGTTTTCCAGTAGATAGAAAGCAAAAAAATAGATCATTTGTTTGATGTCTTTAATTTAAAAATGGACCAAAAATGACGAGTTGGTAATTATGCGGCTTTTTTACGTGTGGTTTTGCTGAGATGTGTAAAGATTTGGAAGCTTGAAATTGTCTTGTCGTACCGAACGTTATTTATATACAGAAAGAAAAAAAAAAAAAGAACGAGTTTGCAATGAGAAGAAATGTCTAGAATCTTAAAATTATTTAATATTTAATAAAAAATTTCATTCAATTGAATACATGCAAGATATTTCACAAGCAGGCTTTTTTGTGTAATCTCTCTCTCTCGCTTTCTCTCTTTCTCTCTCTCTCTCTCTCTCTCTCTCTCTCTCTCTCTCTCGTCTATCATCTTATCATCTAAGAAACAAATTTAACACTACGCGCAACTTTTTTTGGTCACTTTTGAGCGTTTATTTATTTATTTTTGCTTTTGCTGATGGACATGTCCATAAAAACAGACGTAGAGAAAGAACCTCCGCTCCTGTGCTGTAACGGACGAGGCCTGCGAGATGGATAGCGCACACACACACACGGTGAGATTTGCATGAAGCTCTGTGGAACAGACCTGCCACATCTTCCTTCCACACAATCTCTCAAAACTGTCTCGGTCTCGGGCTGGAAGGAGGGAAGGAGGCTGGAGGACGCTTCATTTTACTCTGAGCCGTCTTCCCTTCCCTTTCTCCCCGGTTCCTCCTGAATCTGAATCCTGCGTCTCGTCCCCATTAATCACGCCACACTAATTAACAGCCTGCGTGAGCGTGTGTGTGTGAGTGTGTGTGTGTGTGTGTGTTCTTGATCATCCCTGAGCCCCGAGAGCGCAGCTGGGCCGAGCCGAGGGACCCGTCCGATCCAGAAGAATATAAAAAAAATGCAATAAAATGAGAAGTGGACTGAGGATTTAATTAATAAGTGAAGTAATAAAAACGGGTTAGCGTCCCACAGGGTTCTCTCTCAGGCCCGCTTCTGTTTTCCTCTTATATCCATTTTGCGTAAAAATATCGAGGATGATTTAAAAACGCATAAATGAGACCTGGGTCTAAGGTTTGAGCTCAAATCAACGGTGGTGAGCTCAAGCCATTTATTTATTTATTTATTTATTTATTTATTTATTAATACAGACAACGATAAACAATTTTTTGGTGTGTATTTTATTTATTTTTTTTTTTTTCCAGTCAGACAAAAATATCGGAAGTATTGAGGATTTGGATTAGGTGGCTGGACTTCTCTTCCCGCCCATGACACCATCTGTTGGCACAGTGTGTCCACCGGCCTGGCTTCCACCACACACACACACACACGCACACACACACGCACACACGCACACACACGCACACTAACATCCAGCTTTTCCACCGCACAGCATGGAGGAATCATACACTTCATTCATCTCCCTGCAGGTGGCGCAACGATAACGATGCCACGTGGTGAAGTTTTCTGAAACAACAACCGTGTTTATTTAACGTTTACGGAAGGAGTCTCCAGTCCCGGAGGTGACGCTGTAACGTTAAGATTTCCGGCACTGTTTAAAGACAGAAAGAGAGGCTCGTGAGGCAGCGAATGTTTTATACCGTAGCTGCTTTATAAGTGTCATTTATTTTGCAGATGACATTAAACAACTATAAATGGATAAAAAGTATGACTTGCCGCTCTTTAATAAATAAAGCTTTATAATGAGAATCCTTAGAGTTAAAGTGTTGCGTTATAAATGATAAGGATTAATGTATTATAATATAGGTATAGGTTCAAATACAGTGTATACAGTGTTTTTTAATCCCTTTTTTTTTGATACCAAACGCAGTTGTTGTTGTTTGTTTGTTTGTTTGTTTGTTTGTTGTTTGTTGTTGGACTCAAAGTGTGATTTTCTTTAACATACCTGATTTTTTTCAGTACCTGTGCTTTCATTACGGTGGATGCTGATGCAGCTCAGAGGGGAACTGAACTCCGACCACTTCCTGTGGAGCTGCTGACACTTTCACCCCGCGGCCACGACCTCATCACGGCCCTCTTGACCTGGTGTGTGTGTGTGTGTGTGTGTGTGAGAGAGAGTGTGAGAGAGTTTCAGTCTTTCAGAGAGGGTTCGTGACTGGAGTCACTGATCCATCAAAACACCTTTAAGAACAAAACGATCCTTTTGAAATTTTTTTATTTATTTATTTATTTTTTATCAAATATAGAACAGGACTAGCTGGGTCCATAAGTATTTGGACAGCGAAGCATTTGAAATGAAGCAATCAAGACGCGACTGAAGTCTAGACGTCCAGCTTTAATTTAAAAAAAAATATATCGCATTTCAACCGTTTAGGAATTACAGCCGTTTTATTCATTTTCACAGGCTCAAAAGTATTTGGACAAACCAATATAAATCGTAAATATTAGGATTATTTCTAATACTTGGAAGCAAATCCTTTGCAGTCATTGACTGCCTGAAATCTGGACCACATGGACATCACATGGAAATGCTGAGATTCCTCCAGTGAGATGCGTAGCCAGGCTTTTACTGCAGACGCCATCAGCTGCCGTTTGTCTGTGGGTCTTTCTGCCTTCGGTTTTGTCTTCAGTAAGTGAAAAGCAGCTCATTTAGGTTGAGGTCATCGGACATTTAAGGAAGAACGTTTCATTTTGTTGCTTTAAGAAGCACTTGGGTTGCTTTCGTGTTACGTTTTGGGTCGTTATCCGTCTGTGCTGTGAAATAACGTCCTCTAGGTTTTGAAGCATTTGACTGAATCTGAGCAGAAAGTAAGGCTCCATACGCTTCAGAATTCATCCTGTTCCTTCTAACAGCAGTCACATCATCAGTAATCACCAGTGACCCGCTTCCACTGGCAGCCGTACAACCCCACGCCAGAACACTGCCTCCACCATGTCTGACAGATGATGTAGTATGCTTTGGATCATGAGCCCTTTCTTTTCCTCCTCCATACTCTTCTCTTCCCATCATTCTGGTACAAGCTAATCTCGCATTAGGTCTGGTCAGGCTTTTTTTTTTAGCAGGTCTAATCTGGGCTTTTTGTTCTTGAGTGTTTTTGCATTTTGAGGTAAACCGTCTGTATTTACATTCACGTTGTAGATGTTGACAATGACACAGCTACCTCCTCCAGAGTGATCTTCTCTCGGCTAGATGTTGTGAAGGGGTTTTTCTTCAACAACTCTGCGATCGTCCACTCTAGTTGTCTTCCGTGGTCTTCCAGGTCTTTTGGTGTTGCTGAGCTCACCTTCTTTTTAATAATGGACCAGATTGTTGATTTGGCCATGCCTAAAGTTTCTGCTACCTCTCTGATAGGTCTGTTTTGTTTTATCAGCCTAACGATGGCCTCCTTCACTTGCATCGACACCTCTCTGGACCGTATATTGAGAGTTCCCTTGAACAGATACCGAATACAAAACAGATTACAATGCTTGGAATCAACTCCAGACCTTTTACCTCATTAATTCGTCAAGGAACCAGGCCGCACCTGGCCATGAAACTGCTTATCAGGCAACTGTCCAAATACTTTTGAGCCTGTGAAAATGGAGGCAAATATGGCTGTAATTCCTAAACGGTTAATGAAAGTCTGTACTTCAACACACACACACACACACACACACTCAGTATTAGAGTAGGTGGAGAGTCAGCTGTTATAGAAAAATAACACACACCTTCTGACCAATCAGATTCGAGCATTCAGCCACACTGTGGTCTAAATATATAATATACAGTATTTAATAATTCTATAGTGTTATTGTTGTATTGCTATACAATATATATATATATCAAAAAAAAGATGTTAAGGGTCAGTAGGACATCATTGTTTAATCTGACCTTTCTTTTAACGCCATGGAAACTGGGGACGTTATTATGGGATGTCAAGTGGGGGAACGTATTAA
>NC_071269.1:25396707-25421707 GCF_023375685.1 Ictalurus furcatus
TCTCCTTTGTTCTTATGACAGCTTTTGTTTGGTGGTGTGTTTGTAACCGGTGGTGTAGCTTTCCTTTCTGCTTTTGGTAGCCGTCCCTTAGCTAGCACTAAAGAAATATACAAATAAACACACAAGCTGGCTAATAATAATAATAATAATAATAATAATAATAACGGGTCCATCCGTCTTTCCTCGAACGCTGAGCAGTTTCCTGGTCCCGCAGCGTGATGCTACCACAGCCATGCTTCACAGTGGTGAGGGAGCTCTTTTTTAAACCGTTTCAATAATTTTGCACAATGTTCAGATTTTGCGATTTTTAAAAAAAAATGATCATATTATATTATTACATTAGCGATCATTTTCCAGAACTTTGTCTCGGACTTGTTTTAATCGCTCCTTGGTCTTCATGGCGCTGTTTTGTTCAGGCGCGCTCTCTAACGAGCTCTGCGTCGATTTTGCGTAGATTCGTGACATGAATTTCAGTTCCAGGAAATATATGTGTTCTATACATATATTATACAAATATATACATATATACAAATATATGAGTTCCATACAAAATGTGGAAAAGTTCAAAATATGTAAGCTGTATGTTAGCTAGCACTAATGGTAGATAAATTAACAACCTACTACTACTACTACTGCTAATAATAATCAGAAGAAGAAGAAGAAGAAGAGAAGAAGAAGGCAAGTTAGCTGCCCTGTATTTTGGTCCAACCATCTTTCCTCGAACGTTGACCAGTTTCCTAGTCCCCCAACATGATGCTACCGCAACCATTCATGACCTAAAATTCCTAATAAAGTCTATATTAAGGAACGGATCCCAGAATGTAACAATACAAAATGTGGGAACGTTCAAGGGGGTGAATATTTATGTAAGTGCGAGGCAAACAGATGAATTAGCTAGCTAATCGCAAATAATTTTACTCAGATAAATTAGCTGTAAGATGCTAGCACGGATAATCACCTCTGCTAAATTGTAGATAAACAAGCTAGAAGGTGCTAACACTATACAGATGAATTAGCTAGCTAATAATATCTTACTGTGGTAATTCTGGGTAGCCAGAAAAGTTAGTTATTTAAGTAATCTACTAGTATAAAAGGTATGTGCAGATAAAGGAGAACACAGCTAATAATAACAACAATTTATGGTCGTTTTAGCTAGCCAGAAATTTAGCTGAATGCTGCTAGCATTAATTAGATAGCTTCAACTGCTACTACTACTACTACTACTACTACTACTACTAATAATAATAATCTCCTGTGGTAATTTTAGCTAGCTGGATAACTTAGCTGTTTTCCATGAAAATATGTCGATTAATTAGCGAGCTAGCTTGCTAATAATAACCTCTGTGGTCATTTTAGCTAGCCAGATAACACAATAAAGAGACCTACAGTATCCGCAAAACATGGTGTCTTGGTTCTCGAGTTCATTTTCATGAGCTAACTGTTTCAGGTAAAAAGTTAAAATGCGAATCTGTTTATTTATTTATTTATTTATTTATTTATTTATTTTAACAATTTTGTGATTTTCATACGCAACAAAAAATAGAAAATAAAAATACAATATTGTAAGCCAACGGTACCAACTGTGTTTAAACCAGTGGCGATGAATTAATGACGGGATATACGTTTTCAAAAAAATAAATAAATAAATAAATAATACTAATAAAATTTTTGGCACAGATCGTTTAATTAAAAACGACATGATTACATAAGTACATAATTAATATAATAATGAAATTATGATAAATAAGTTATACATTATAAATTCATCTTCACCTTCAGGAAGTGCTTTATCCTGCTCAGGTGGATCCGGAGTCTATCCCGGGAATGCTGAGTGAGAGGCAGGAATACATCCTGGATAGAAAAAAAAAGTTCTTTAGTCTTTATTATACACTAAATCTGTACATACTGCTGTTCTCGTGGTAATCTTCCTGATTATCTCAGCTTTTTTCTTTTTTTTTTTTTTAGGAAAAAATAAATAAAGCAGCCATACACGTCTTTCTCCACTCGTAATAATAAGCGAGGCACTAGAGGGCGCTGTATATCCAGGTTGTTTGTTTGTCCCGGGATGCCAGACTTGTTTACGTTTGCTTGTGTTTGGTTAATTTGCTCTGGAGCTCATGGCCTGCTGTCCCTCGTCCTAATGAATGTCACCTTCCTCCTCTTTTCCCTCCTACTTCCTGTTTCCTGTCTCCTCTTCAATTAATCCATTAAACAGCTCTGCTAAGTGTGTGTACAAACACACGGCCGGGTTTCTCAGCCTCGGGGACTCAAGAAGAATCAGAAAGTATGTGTGTGTGTGTGTGTGTGTGTGTGTGTGAATATGGATTAATCAAAAATAATATATATATATATATATATATATATATATATATATATATATATATATGTATATATATAGTGAATGTTTTTATTGACGTAATGTAGCATATCACATTAAAGCTACGATAAGGAAAGCGGTCTAATTATTGAGAGAAATAACAGGCAGTCGAATACACCATAACTTATACCTACTTAGGTCTACTTCTTTAAAATAATACTCAAGAAGACAAGGAAGAATATTCTAGCAGTTTCCGTCACCCGCACGTTTTTGTGTTTAACAAAACGTTTCATGCACGAAACGATTTAAAAACATCCACATACTTATGTTTTTTTATTACTTAAATTTTGCAAAATCATGTGAAATCGAATTATATTAGTAATATAACACAGTGTAAACAATCAAACATTAACTGAAATGTAAAAAATCTTCCAAGGTGTGTACAAACAAACCGATCAGTCTGAAATATTGGATGTTGAGGCCTACAATGATAGAAAACCAACATTTTGTACATGATCAAAAAATCAATATTGTACACGATCAAAAAATATAACACCATAAAGCTGATTTCTGAGGTTAAAAAAAACAACAACAAAAAACTTCAATAAAAAAAAAAAACACAACACATTTTCAAAAAAAAAAGCTAAAGTGTTTAGAGTCTGGAACAACAAAATTTTTTTTTTTTTTTTTACATTTGATAAATATTTAATAAATATAAAAAAAAGTAATAGTCTAAAGAGCAAGAGAAATCACAATTCATGTTAAATTACAGTAACAGTCACGAGTGATTTGGAGGTGATTTATAATTGATATTTTCCTAAAAAGCCTACATGCAGTAAAATGTGGACAAGCAACTAGTAAAAATGTATTTCTTTGTTAAAAATGTCTCCTTTTTACCGCAAATGTAATCAGCCGAGTCACTTTTAACTTTAGGAAGCATAAGTAAGTGAAACAGTAGAATCTGAATGAGTTTTAAATTTTACATCATGCTCTAACAGTTTAAAAATTGATGTCATAAATAAAAAATCTCCTAAATATACCACAACTTGTAAAGTAAAACCCCGTTTCTGCTGGTTCAGTTCCCGCGCTTTCACTTAACTGAGGTTGACCGAGGCCCAAAAAAATACAAACAGGTCTCGTTTACCAACAAACATCACTGTGGAAGAGCGCCAAACAGTTTAGTACAATCGCGATTTCAACAATTCGAGTAGTTTTCCGTAAAAAAAAAAAAATAAAATAAAAAAAAAGCACAAAAAACTCCGCAGGTTGCATCGCAAATCTGGAAAAAAATCCGCAGCAAAATCAAACGTTTTCGGCCGCAACAATCGCAAAACAATCGCAAAACAATACTCTGCGAAATCCTGTACGGACTGAATAAATGTCTGTAATTTAAATCGCGCTCCATTTTGAGTAACATGATGAAAAAGAAGGGCGAGTACAGTAGGGTAAATATTTTAGAGCGAAAAACCGCATTCGCGTAACTTTTATTATTGTAATTGTTCTATTTTATTATTAGTTATCGTTGTTAATGTCTTATTGTGCCTAATTTATCAGTTAAACTTGTACAGTATTATAGTGTTCGCGCCTATCCGCCGTTTCAGGCATGCGCTGGGGGAACCCCTCCCCCGCCGATACGGAGGGCCTACTGTAGTGCGATCTTTGAGGTAAAAATGAATCGAGAATAACATTCATACAGTACACCAACCAAGTTTA
This sequence comes from Ictalurus furcatus, assembly GCF_023375685.1. Lineage (NCBI taxonomy): Eukaryota > Metazoa > Chordata > Actinopteri > Siluriformes > Ictaluridae > Ictalurus > Ictalurus furcatus. Next base: position 25,400,738 of record NC_071269.1, read on the forward strand.
AAAAAAATATTCTAGCACAAAACCCTGAATAATGGAATCGAAAGGAAAACGTAATTAATAATAGTAGCGATGAATAAAAAAACGTACTCGAGTCCGCCTTTTACGCGGGGCGAAGTCTAGTCGAATGAACGAAACGCGCTGCTGACGGTCACGTCATAAAAGTCATCTCCACCTTAAAATGTCTGTGATGAGGAAATCGTATCGTGAAATAATTCTACCGTAAACGTTATGCCGCGAATTCGAAGAGTGTAGAGTTGAAGCGAGGGAGCACTTCACTTCTGCGAGCACTGAGACACGCTCGCGTCAAGATCGCGATACGATTCGCAGCAGCTTTCGCCCATGTTTAAAGACCACGCTCGATAATACGGCTCCGTGCGCTACATCGTCACGAAGCGAATTCGATCTCAACGTTTTAATACGTTAAAGCAGAAGGTTACGGCTAGCGGCGCACCGACGTAAACGGAGCGAAACGAAACGTTCGTGACGTCCCGATCGATCAACGCTACGGACGTTACTCGTTTCGGTGTCGTTATCCGTAGAAGTAGCATCAAGTATGAAAAAACTCGTACTTGTACGTGAAAAATTAATTAATTAATGAATTAATCGATGCATCTTCAATCTTAAACGAGGAACATTTAAATGAGATGTGATTATGTTGGAGCAGAGAATGTTATCGCACTGTGGCACATATTTACATACGACACGTATTAATTCCCCGAGTCACTTTTCACCTGAAATCCTTAAAACGCTCGACACGTTTTTTTTTTTTTTTTTTTTTTTTTTTTTTTTACCAAGACGGCTGCGAACTCAATTATCGGCGCTTCAGAAAACAGAGCGAAGCAGATGTTCTGCTGTCAGTAGATCGGTCGATCCGATGACAGCGCACTTGATGTTAATGAATCTGTCGCGTGCGCTAATTAAATATCATTTCACATAGCGCCGCGTCGATCGTAGCAACGATTGTTCGGCGCCGTCACGACACGCTAACGCGCTAAAAACTCTAAAATGTCTGTAACAGAAGTGTCCTGACGTGCGCCTCGCGTCACGTCAGAGAAACCGAGAAAGGCAAGAAGAAGGAGTAGAATAGAGAGGATAATAAAGCTTTAAAAAAAAAAATAAAAAAAAAACAATGTCAGGAAGACGCTTTTCCTTTCCTTTCCTTTCCTTTCTGGGAAAGATTCCAGCGCTAATCAGGTACGGAGATACCATCGGAGATACACGCAGCTCCGTCCTCGTCTGCGAGGAGGGAAAAAAAACTCAACGCACAATGTTTTACAGCGGCCTGAATGGGAGAGCGATCGTCCGAACAATAGCGTGGAGATTGGTACTTACGAAGGAGAGAGCGAGTGAATAGACAGTCATTAACCTCTCTCTCTCTCTCTCTCTCTCTCTCTCTCCCATCACTCTCTCTCTCTCATGCAGCTGGAAGGATGATTATTATCTAAATGAGCTCATCTCGCTCTCCCGAGCCCGACGTCGTCTCCGTTCAGGGGCCACGTCTTAATCTCTCTCTCATCTCACCGCCATTGTGCGCTCGGGATAATCCGCGTGTCAGTGCGCATACATATGGAAATTAGCTCCTGTTTAATTCCAATTAGCCGCTTAAACGTTACGGACGGAAGCGGGGAAGAGTGTAGGACTCGGATTGAAACACTGCGACCTGAGAAGAACAGATTAGCGTAGAAAAGTACAACTCAGGCGTACTCGTGGTACGATACGATAGGATTTCTGTTCTTAATGCGACGAGTCGATATTCGACGATACCAATGAATCTTCTACAATGCGATTTATTTACACTACAATACGCTCTTCAGAATCAAAATGACGATTGTACTTGAAAAATATTAGCGTTTCTGGAAGATTCTGGACCCAGCCTCTTCCGAGAATTACAGATTAGCTTAAAAATTACAAATCATCGTCGTAACGATATATATCTATATATTTTTTTTTTACGAGAATAATCGATTTTACAGTTGTTACCTCCGTTCATCAGATTGTTACACATGTTAATACGGTAATTAGAAGGTGAACGGATTTTAAGTCGATTAAAACGAAAGGATAAAAACGAATCGTTTACGTTTCAAAATGTCAAAAGCCGTCGGGACCATTTAGCCAGGCATCCTAAAAGTCAACGAGGGGTGGAGCTTAAATAACGTTTCATCTACCAATCGCTCATTGCTAGCAAATTTAACATCAGCGTGACTATCGGAGAGCTAACGTCAATGTTAGCTAATCTACCTGTAACTGCACACCGTGTTAACGTTAGCTCGCAGATTTTGCTAACCTGTTCCTAAATGCTAATGGTGCAGGAACTAACTTTCCAATTTCCAACCAATCGCAAAAATTATCGTAAGACATCTCAACAAATCGCTAGCAAACTTATTTAAGATCGGCTACCTAACCATCGCAGTTTCATTAACAGTAGCTAAGCTCGCTTGCTAAGCTAGCTAATGTTTGGTAGGAAATTTTGCTAAACCGACTATTTTATGCAAAACTTCATCAACTAGGGAAGATTTTAAACTACATTTCAGCAAACATGATCTACACTTGCAAACTTAACATCAGCTAAATAGAAAAAAAAAAAAAAAAAGCTTAGTAGTGATGATGTCATGTAATCCCGTTTCTGATTGGCTGATTAAATGTATCCTAAACTCCACCTTTTTTTCTTTCTTTCTTTAGTTATATTACTATTCGTTTTGTTTTATTATCTATACTACAGCGTAAATCTGTAAATTGAACATGTGGGAAACCTTTAATTTAAAGAATAAAGCCTGAGCATAAATAATGGCGCCCTGCGAAATACATTTACATCTCATTGACATTTCTGTTTCACTTCACCAAACGAAGACGGGAAACGCAGATTGATGGTTTTCGGGAGAGGCGTTCTGCACGTGCCAGACATCAGACTCTTTCAAATAAATACATGCATGTTTGTTTGTTTTTTCAAATGAAAACAGAACATGGTGTATTTACGCTCGCATAGGGCTGGAGTTATTAGTGCTAACAATAACCTAAAAAAAACATTAAAAAAAAAAAAACAGAAATAAAGTGAAGTCAGGGTTTATTTATCATTTACACACTGTTATAAGAGCGAAGAGTCTAACACAATGTGTGGGCGTGGCCTAAACGGGAAAGGTTTCTTTCTTTCGTTTGTGATTTTCAATTATTTTCAAATTGTTTTCTTTTTCAAATTTATTTCTCTTATATAATTTGGTTCTTTTTCCTGATTTTCCTCTCCTTTGTAGGGGACGCCTCCGTCACCAAGCAGGTCTGGTCCTCCGTGTTGCTAATTTGTTGTCCTGAAATTCCCTTAAAATACACTTCAAACAGGAAGGAAGCTCCTGAAGAAAAACTACTTCATTATTCACTATTTGTTCAGAACCTTTTATACGTTCAGTCTGAATAATATATTTGTAATCCCTACAAGACATACTGTATGCGTGTTGATAAGCTTGTGGCGAGATTCAGGGAAATCAATCCATCCATTTTCCCTACCGCTTATCCTACACGAGGTCGCGGGGAGCCTGGAGCATAGGCGGGGGACACCCGGGAAGGGGTGCCAACACATCGCACTACACATTCACATACTGCAGACAATTTTAGACAATCGCACGTCTTTGGACTGGAGGAGGAACCCGGAGAACCCAGAGGAAACCCTCGAAGCCCAGGGAGAACATGTAAACTCTGCACACACTGGGCAGAGGATCAGGAATCGAACCCCAAACCCTGGAGGTGTGATGCAAGCGTGCTAAACGCTAAGCCACCGCTAGTCCCATTAAATGAATATATATAATGCATATAAAATATAAAAAGCACGAAACTGACAAAAAACACACACACAGGACGAAATAAAGCTACACCACACCAAACACCCTAAGACTTTAATTCAAGAGCTTTAACACCAACCTTCTTCATAAAACCTCTAACGAGTGACATTTTGTTGGATTGTATCCAAATAATAATTTTTAAAAATGGCGCAATTCTACAAATGCTACAAACGCTAATCCTGCCCTCATTCTTAACGTCTCAGGCCAGTCATACGTTCTGATTTTCCAAATTCGTATAAATTGCATTATAATAACGTTAGAGGACTGAATCCAGACAGAATGATATTAACATTTATGGATTCCATGTAGGAAAAAAAAAAATGACCTTAACGCTCCATTAAGTCATCAACAACTACCTTAAAGCTGTCAGGAAGAGCACTCTGACGCATTATCATAAAGTTAGCCATCCATCCTCTACCATCCAGACCGACTCCACCCCCGAACTGTCCTCATTTCCCCTCAATCCAATATACCGAGCAGAACCACTCTCCGTCCTTTACATTTTATTTTGACCGTCCCGTTCCTTCCCTTCCCTTCCCTTCCCTTCCCTCCACCCACCCCACTCAATATCCTTCCCTCTCTCACACGGCATCAATATTTCATAAACTTACAGTGACAAATTTATTTTAATGCGCCTTCCGTGTCGACGCGGAGATTGATTGGCCGATCAGGGCGGTGGCACGACGGCGAGGCGAGTGGTGGAGCGCGGCTTTACCGCATACATTAGTCAAAGACGGACGAGCGAAAGGAGGGAGGGATGGATGGGAAAAAGAGAGTGGAGAGCGGAGAGAGAGAGATTGAGAGAGAGGGGGCCAGTCGCCAAACTGGGGGAGTAGATTTATCATAGTTATGGCTTTCCTAGGCATCCATTTTCCTCAAGGCCGATGACAGGTAGTATCTGCACAGGCCCGAGTATTGATTGACGGCCCGGTTTCCCGCTCAAATGGACCTGGTTAGGCGCTTCACTGTGACTCCATGATCGCATCACAGTCTGTTGATACTACGGTCACGGAATCGTTGCTTAACGTCAAACAGCGACACGCGAATTGATCCGATGAATCGTCCAACAACTGTTTTAGCGATTGCTAGCATGAAAAATCAGATTGCTAGCATGAAAAATCAGACATTTTTTCGCCCCTTGAACTGTGATATCACTATTTTAAAAGCGAAGTCGATTATTTTTCAGTAAACAGCGCGTCCTGAAGTGTTGTATTCGTCTCGTACTACGCCAATTTGCCGACGATTACACTTTAAAAGTTATTAATCACCGATATGTCATCTTTTTTTTTTTACGCGTTTATAGCTACATTTTAATGTCGCGGAACGTCCATGGAATGAGTTCCTCTTCTTGATTGCGTTATAGCAGCTATAAACGTCATTCCCTCACCGGCCTCTCGTTCTTTCTCGCTCTTTCTTAAATACGAAAAAAAAAGTTACAAATCGCTGGCACTGGAGACTCCTTCCATAACTGATACATAAACTCATTTCTCCTTACAGAAAACTCCACCATATAAATAATTACACGGAAGTCCGTGCGAACGAGCCGTTACTATAGAGACGATAATATTTATTTATGTTACGGCTGCTATATTAAATTCATCAACACCTTCTGATTCAGTGCTGTGGTATAATATACTGTAGATAGCTACACTATATGGCCAAAAGTATGTGCACCCATACGTGGTTCTTCTCCAAACTGTTACCACAAAGTTAGAAGCACACAATGGTATAGATTGTCTTTGTACGCTGTCGCGTTACAGTGTCCCTTCACTGGAACTGAGGAAGACGTGGTGTGTGAAAGGTAGAAGAAGGTAGAAAGTAACCTTATGGGATGAACTGGAACTGGAGCCTCCTCACGTCAACGTCAGCACCTGACCTCAACCTCACTAACGCTCTCGTAGCTGAACAAACACAAATCCACACAGACACGCCTTTCCACAAATCTAGTGGAAAGTGTTCCCAGAAGAGTGGAGCGCATTACAACAAACACATACGAGTGTGATGGTCAGGTGTGCACACATTAGGGCATTTTTGTGGTTTTAGATGACGCTTACACCTGGACTTTCCCATTCCATGTTTCCATCACACGTAAGATGCAGGTGGATGTAAAGTCTAAGTTAGAAGGAATAAACGTGGCGAACAAACAGGAAACGATCGACCAGAAACATGGAATACCACGAAAAAAAAACAAACAAACACCACACGTGTTTAAGAGCAGTTTAAATTTAAAGACGGAGTGAAGGCGGGGAAAACAGGAAGCGGGTGTGTTAGAACTCAGGTGAGTGTGAGCGCTGTAATATCCAGACTGGATTTGGATCAGGATTCGAGCCCAATTAGTGAGAGTGAAAGCTGTTTACATGTTAATATGCAAATTAGCTCATGACTTTCAATCAGAAACTTCTGGTGCTCTGGTTTATCGTTTTTAGTTGAGTCACGAATAACATTTAAAGGCCCGGCTTTACACGTTTGCACTTTTACAGCTTTTACACTCGTATGAAACGAGGTTAAATTGTGCCTCAGACCTCCTGCGGTGGTTTGATTTCAATCTGCTCCTCATTTACACTTTAATATTTATGCGAACCTCAATCCGCATCCAATCTGCGATACTCAAGATGCACAGGACAACCGCGTAAACAAGCTCTCACTCAGAAATGTTCATTTATTTATTTATTTATTTTTAATCTCTGCTTACTTCTCTTTATTTTTTGGCCGTTAATTACTTTCATTCTTCACTGATTTACCCCTTGTCCGATGGGTTTAGTGCATAGTTTTTTAATAGTAACGTATTAAAAATGAAGTCAATGTTTGACAAAACCTTTATTTTGATCATATTTAGAACATCAGAAGTAAAATTAATATTAATATAGCAAAAATGTATTCAATAGTTATGATTATGGGATGGCAAAACATCATCATAAAAAGCCTATTTGTAGACGTTTTTAACCTGTTTTAAGCTAGATTAAAAATTGTCTAGGTGACTTTGATTATTGTATTTCATGCATTTATTTCTACAAATAAAAACAATCATTTACCCAGTAGAATAGAATCATTCATTTCAACCTGGGGGGAGAAAAAGCGTCTAGAAACAGCTGTAATCATCTTCTACTAGTTTTATTTGATTCTACAATTTCAGTGCTTTTTACTGATAAACAACAACAACAACAAAACAAACCCGAATAAAACAAAGAAACGAATTTCCACATGATTACATTTGAAATATCGCATTACAGAGTATGTCGCAATGTAAGGTTGTAATGTATAGAATATTATACAAGCAAATATATCAATAAATAAATAAATAAATAAATAAAGAAAAACTAAATACATCTTTAGCCAAGCTAATAATAACAAAGTAGAGAGAAAAATATAAGATATAAGCATAAATATTAAAAAGTATAAATATAAGATACGAGTAAAAAAAAGTAAAAAAAAAAAAATAAAGTATAAGTGATCAGATAAAAACAGTGGAAAATGATCACGATAGAAGACCTGTACAAAATAAATGTGGAACATAAAATAAAACTAGAATATTTAAAATATATTCCACAAATATAAAGAATAACATAAAAGGAATGCGGAAGTAACGTCGGGTCAATAACGAACATGAAAAAAACAACAACAGTTTAGTGTCTCTTAAATAATAAAACATTTGTTTTGTTTTTTTTAAATTTTCGTTTGAATTTTTTGTTTTTTGAAGATTAAAAATAATGATAATGAGTCTTTATTAATCACGTATACATTACAGCAGGGTGAAATTCTTTGTTCTTCGCATACCCCAGCATGTTAGGAGGTTGAGGTCAGAGTGCAGCGTCAGTCATGATACAGCGCCCCCTGGAGGAGAGAGGGTTAAGAGCCTTGCTCAAGGGCCAAACAGTGGCAGCTTGGCAGTGCTGGGGCTTGAACTCTAACCCTAATCCAGAGCCTTAACCGCCAAGCCACCACTGCCCCGATGATTAAACCTCTTTCTAGCTTGGCTAGCGTTCGTCTTATTTACTTTCACAAACATCAGGATCAACATCAGCATTTTTGCGGTGCTTTTTTAAGAGCTTGGCAGCAAAAAAAAAAAACAAAGCAGGAAGAAAAGAGCAGCAGCAGCAGCAGCAGCAGCAGCAGCAGCAGAAGGCCTTCTGGTCCTGCCGCATGCCTCCGCTGCTCACGTAATTAGTCACCAGAAAAGAGAGATGTAGAGAGTCGATTAGCGTTTCTGCTTGTTAGACAGATTGTGTAAGCGCTGTCACGAAGGGATCGGAGATGTTTACTGTAGCGCACGTGCCCTCGGAAGTGGGAGAGGGATCTCCAAACCGCCGGATTTTTCCATCTACTCTTTCTGCTGATGATTAGTTTTGATAATGTGGAGTGTTTATTTGGGACTGAGTCACTGAAACCTTTTGATTCCCCCCCTCCCCCCTCCCCCAACATCCGAAGACATGGTGCTGTGGGATTTGAAGGCTTTCTAGGAATGAGGAAAATCCAAAATCCATTAACGTCATTAAAAGCGGCGAAGCCTCCTGTATGTCTCGACTGATGAAAAAAATAAAAAGGATGGTACCGTACACAACCTCTCTGTGTTCACACACGCGTAAATGAAAGCTTTGTGCGGCCTGCGTGGTGGAATTTCCCACCGAGGTGTCGCTCGTCTTCGGAACATTTCCAGCGTTCCCGGTGCTTTTCCACCCTGAGTCAGCTGAAACGCTGCGACTCAAAGCCTCGGCCAATAAACGGTTCTCGACTGTAGAACTCGGTTCGAGTTCCACAGATCCAGTGACGTCACACCTACAGCACAGGTGTAGATTACATACTCTAAAACTCCATCTCAAATAATACGTTTTACACCGTAAATGCGTTGGAATGATTTTCATGAAAGTTCAACTTGAAACAGACACTTCCTTTATTTCGTTTAAGGACATTTTATTGGCTGTCGGCCGCTCTGATATTTTTAAAATATTCCTTCTCTACGCCATCAGGATTCGTGAAATTAACGGCTGGCCTGCTCGAGGTTCGGGACAACGCTGGTCACGTATGGATCGGAGGATACGAAACTGATCCGAATTGTATCATTTACTATCGTATCGTGTCTTAGCAGATTCAGTGGTATCGTCAAATATCGAATAATTGACTTAAGAATCGAAATCGTATCGTATCGTATCGTATCGTCACAGCTTCAGTGGTATTATCAAAGACTGTATCAAATCGTATCATATCGTATCGTATCGTTTCGTATCGTTTCGTATCGTATCGTATCATTTCGTATCATATCGTATCATATCGTATTGTTTCGTATCGTATCGTATCGTTTCGTATCGTATCGTATCGCATCATATCATATTGTATCGTATCGTTTCGTATCGTATTGTATCATATCATATCGTATCGTTTCGTATCGTATCATATCATTTCGTATCGTTTTGTATCATATCGTATCATATATCGTATCGTTTCGTATCATATCGTATCATATCATATCGTATCATTTCGTATCGTATCGTATCATATCATATCGTATCGTTTCGTATCGTATCATATCATATCGTATCGTTTTGTATCGTATCGTTTCGTATCGTATCGTATCATATCATATCGTATTGTTTCGTATCATATCATATCATATCGTATCATATCGTATATGATATCGTATCGTATCATATTGTATCATATTGTATCGTATCATATCGTATCGTATCATATCGTATTGTATCGTATCGTTTCGTATCGTATCATATCATATCGTATCATATCGTATATGATATCGTATCGTATCATATTGCATCATATTGTATCATATTGTATCGTATCGTTTCATATCGTATCGTATCGTCGCAGCTTCAGTGGTATTATCAAATATCGTATTGTTAACGTACGATTCGAAATTATATCGTATTGTCTTGTATCGCATCGCATCGTATCTTATCGTATCGTCGCAGCTTTGGTGGTATCTTCAAATTTCGAATTGTTGACTTAAGAACCGAAATCGTATCGTATCATATTATATCTTATCGTAGCAGGTTCAGTGATGTCATCAAAAATTGAGAATCGCCGCATCCTGAATCAAAACCGTATCATACCATATCGTATCGGACCATATCGATAGTAGCATCAAATATCGAATCACTGCATTGTGATTTGAGATCGTACCGTATTGTAGTAGATTCAATGACATCATCAACTATCGATGGAATCAGAATTTTATTAATTAGTACCGTATCGTAGCAGATTCAGTGGTATCATCAAACATCGAATCATTGCCTAACAAATCAGAATCTAATCGTATCGTATATCAAACATCGAAAAAAAATACAGAAAATATACTTTCTACTTGGATTCTTCTGACAGAAAAACCCCCGGCTAACGCCATGTATCCAGGCAGGAAGTGACAAATTCTGGACAGGAAGTTACTTCGATTCTGAGCGATTTTCGATTACGTTTGGTGAAAGATTTTGTTTTTTGTTCCCTGTAACGTCCTTGGTTAAAGACTCTTGAAGATGGATTTCCTGAAGCACGTCTCATTGTCTTCTCAAGTCAGGAACGAAATCACACATTCCTTCGTCTTCTTCTTCATCATCTTCTTCTTCTTCACTTTATTTAATTTATTTATTCATTAACGGTATTTGTCTCTGTCTTGCCCGGGCCGTGCGAGAATGACAGAACATCCCTGACTTCCTTTTTAAATCACCTTGTGACAGAAAAGAAAAAAAAAAAAAGAGGGAATATGAAACAGAGAGAGAGCACGCGAGGGAGAGAGAGATGGAGAGAAAGAGAGAGATAAAGTGGAAGAGAAAGACGAAAGAGGGGGGGGGTTTAGTGCATATTAGGAATGAACCTATCAATCCCGGCTGCCTATTACCCTGCGCGAGACGTGTCTCCATACCACGGCGCCTAGTTAGTGCGCTTGTTCCAAATTAATAAAACGCCGGTGACGGGGACGACGCTGGTTATTGATTAAAGCGTGTCAGAAAAATAGAAGTCTGCGCCATTAAAAGTACAAATTATGTGAAGCGTTTAGCTGCGCGTGAAGAGCCTGCAGATGAGAGACTCGTCTATCGAGTCGAGTCGAGTCGAGCAGCCTCTCTATCGCGCGCTCTCTCTCTCTCTCTCTCTCTCTCTCTCTCACACGCACACACACACAGACACACACACTTTAAGGATGAGTGTACACCTCAGTTTACCCTTACCAGGTTCATTATTTATTAATTGCTGATTGGTTGTTAATATTGCGTCACACAACATGCGATTACCTGAAAAACAAACAAACAAACAAACAAACAAACAAACAAACAAACAGGTTGTTTCTTATAAAAGAAAAGAACAAGAAGCAAGAACGGGTTACGGATTACACATAGAGCGACTTCAGGGAGGATTTCAGGGATTTGATCGATGCGTCCCTTTGTGACAGGAGCAACCATTACAGAAATTCTAATGGTTTCCAGTAGAAACACCATTAAAACCATTGACAAATGTAATGTATTTTTGAGGAATATTCTATTAGGATTTAATGGTTTGTATTGGTTTAAACTAGACTTAAGCATGCCACCAATACATCTCCAGTAGAGACCCACAAGGACCATTAAAGTTTCTATTATTGAAACCAATACAATTCCCATTATAACCATTAAAACCATTAGGATTTCTGTAACGGCTTCTATTGTTTTTGTTTCAGCGGGGGTTCTTTTTGTTTCGTCGTATCTTCCAAATATGAACAATTCATTCACTATTACAATACAGTGTGTGTGTGTGTGTGTGTGTGTGTGTGTGTGTGTGTGTGATGACTTTTGTTTTGAACGAGTAAGGCGTTGGGGGTTGAGGAGACCATCCATGGTAATTTACGTACTCCATGATGCAGATACTACAGTCTGGGAACCCCAGGCCACTGCCACACACACACACACACACACACACACACACACACACACACACACACACACACACACACACACACACACATGTGCTTCTTCTCATCCCTACCTGACAGGTCATTAATCTCTTCACATGACTCAGAGAGAGGAATAGAGAGAGAGACGGAGCTCTTTGTGTTGTTTAGTGATGTCTGGAAGATGCTCTGCGCTTTATGAATTTTTAAAGTGTCTTGTTATTCCTCTTGTTGTTGTTGTTGTTGTTGTTGTTGACGACACTGAGTCACCGATGTTTTAAAAAAGTGAATTAGATGAACAATCGCTTCTCTGCTTCATCATCAGTCATCGGGATGTAGCTACTACAGCCTCGTTAATATTCATAGAGACAATTGAGCTTAACGTCACGGAACTGATAAGTCCACTTCCTGGTTCTCCGTATTCGGAACGTGATTGGTTATTTCTGACGGAAAGGCTGATTGGTCAGAAGGAGGACACAGAGATGGAAAAGAAGACAAAAGGGAGAAGAACAGATCGGTAGAACGAGAAAGAAGAAGACAGATGTAAAGAAAGACATGGAAGGAAAGAAATGAGAGGAAAGGATGCGGACAGCAAAGCAGAGAGAGAGAGAGAGAGAGAGAGAGAGAGAGAGAGAGAGAGAGAGAGAGAGAGAGAGAGAGAACTGCACAGTAAAGCAACCTCATACCAATAAAGCAACCTTCTGACTTTGACTTTGACTTGAGAAAGAATCAGCGAAAGAGAGAGAGAGAGACAGGCAGAAAGAGAAACAGAGAGACAGACAGAAAGTAAGAGCGAGAGAGCAAGACAGACAGATGGAGAGAGATACAGACAGAAAATGAAACATGGAGACCAACTGAAAACAGAGAAACAGAAAGAGAATGAGAGAGAGAGAGAGACAGGAAGAGAAAAAGAGAGAGAAAGACAGACAAACAGAAAGAGAAACAGATTGACAGACAGAAAGACAGGGAGGGACACACACACACACACACACATATATATATATATATATATATATATATATATATTATATATATATATATATAGAGAGAGAGAGAGAGAGAGAGAGAGAGAGAGACAGACAGGCAGACAGAAAGACAGAGAGAAACAGACAGGGAGAGAGAGAGAGACAGAGAGACAAGCCGTGAGAGAGACAGGCAGACAGAAAGAGAGAGAGAGAAGGAGAGAGGAAGGCAGATATAAAGAAAGACAGACAGAAAGAAAGAGAGAGAAAGAGAGACAGAGACAGACAGAGAGAGAGAGAGAAAGAGACAGACAGAGAGAGAGAGAGAGAGAGAGAGAGAGAGATCTGGACCGTATGTTACATCATGTCCCTAATTACTGGATTATTGAGATCCTCAATTCGGTCTCACACACACACACACACACACACACACACACACACACACGCGCGCGCGCACACACACACGCACACACACACACATGCGCGCACTAAGGGACATGTTTAGGTGTGATGACGGTGTGTTTAGGTCAGGCAGTGTTTATTTGACACTAATTAGCTTTTAAAGATGTGTGTGTGTGTGTGTGTGTGTGTGTGTGTGTGTGTGTGTGTATGTGTGTGTGTGTGTGTGTGTGTGTGTGTGTGGAGGCAAAATATCGGGTTTTACTACTACATTTTACTACATTGGCATGAATTGTTGTTGAGCGTGTGTGTGTACTCATCCGTGTGTGTGTGTGTGTGTAGTCATGCGTGTGTGTTTGTGTGTTTATGTGATGCAGTGTGTCATCTGGCAGCGCGGCCCAACAGCCCCCCAGTGTGAGACGGGTGGGAGAGTGAGAGCGCGAGGTGTGTGTGTGTGTGGTGTATGTGTGTGTGTGTGTGTGTGGTGTGTGGTGTGTGTGTGTGTGGTGTGTGTGTGTGTGTATGTGTGTGTGTGTGGTGTGTGTGTGCTGAATCAGCGGGAAGCTGTTCCTAATCACCGCTGCTCGTCTGTTAATGAAGTTAATGACGAATGTGAGGAAAGGCGGAACGCTGAGAGAGGAGAAGTTCCACCACACTGCCTAGAACTTCTGTTCCCTCGCTCCTCTCTTCTGCCCACTCATCCTCCACCCATCCCTCACTCCTCTCCTTCACCTGCTTGTCCTCTGTCAATCCCTCGCTCCTCTCCTCCACATGCCCCTTTCCTCTTTCGTCTTGTTTTACCTACTCTCTCTTCTCCTCTATCTGCTTGTCCTCCCTTAATCCCTCGCTCTTCTCCTCCATCTTCCATCCATGTTTTCCTTCTCTAATCCCTCGCTCCTCTCCTTCACACATCTGTCCTGCCTAAATCTGTTTCCTCTCCTCCAACTTTGCATCCTCTTTTAATCCATTGCTCCTCTACTTTGCTCTCATATCCTTCTTCATTCCCTCACTCCACTCCTCCACCTGCTCCTTCGCTCCTCTCCTCCATTCATTTGTCATTCTTTAATCCCTCGCTCTTCTCCTTTACTTACATGTCCTTCTTTAACCCCTTTCTCCTCTCCTCTGCCTGCTCATCCTCCTTAAATCCCTCGCTCCTTTCCTCCATCTTGCATTTCCTTCTTTAATCCCTCACTCCTCTCCTCCACCTGTTCTTCCTTCTTTAATCCCTCACTCCTCTCCTCCACCTGTTCTTCCTTCTTTAACCCCTTTCTCCTCTCCTCTGCCTGCTCATCCTCCTTAAATCCCTCGCTCCTTTCCTCCATCTTGCATTTCCTTCTTTAATCCCTCACTCCTCTCCTCCACCTGTTCTTCCTGCTTTAATCCCTCACTCCTCTCCTCTGTCTGGTGATCCTCTTTAACCCCTCATGCCTTTCCTTTGCTCGCTTGTCCTCCTTCATTCCATCAATCCACTCCTCAATCCCTCGCTCCTCTCCTCCACCTGTTCTTCCTGCTTAAATCCCTCACTCCTCTCCTCCACCTGTTCTTCCTGCTTTAATCCCTCACTCCTCTCCTCTGTCTGGTGATCCTCTTTAACCCCTCATGCCTTTCCTTTGCTCGCTTGTCCTCCTTCATTCCATCAATCCACACCTCAATCCCTCGCTCCTCTCCTCCACCTGCCCAACCTCCTCTCCTCCAATCCCTCACTTCTCTCTTTCTTCTGTTCCCATGATCCTCCACTTCCTGTAGCCATGCTGTCATCAGCACATAACAGCAGCGGTCAGTTTAATGAGAAGTGAGAGAAAGATGTTCACACGCTCTCTCTGTTTAATCAGAGACATCTCTCTCTCTCTCTCTCTCTCTCTCTCTCTCTTCGTCACTCTCTCTCTGTCACTCTCTCCATCACGCTCCATTAGAGAGGACGGCGTTTTGATTGGCCGCTTCGTCTCTGCAGATTGAGATATTTAACGCACAGGAGTTAATGTGAGCCGCGAGAGATAAACGAGCCGCTTCCATTAATCCGTCTAAAACAGGTTCCAGGTAGAACCGCACTTAATTATTACGTCACGGTTAATCGTTTCTATAATCACCACAGGTATGTTCAACCAGCATTCTCAATCTGATCTCAATTCATCAGACTCAGACATCCACTGAAACGTGAAATCCACATTTCCAAATGGACTCGCTTCATGCGGATCGAGGAGTTCACGCTGGTGAGGGAACATCTGCTTGCAGCTGCTTTAACAGAACCGAGAACTGGTTTCGTCGACGCGTCACAACATGAAACGTAGCTACGCTCTTAAAAATCCAGGTTCTTTAATGATTCTTTACAGCACCAGAGGTTCTGCAAAGAACCTTCTTCTTGTCAAGAACCATTTTTTATTGTATAGGGTGCTTGAGGTGAGCTATAGGGTACTTTAGAACTTTACAGAAGTTCCTTATGGCTCATTATAGGTTCTTCAGAGCAGTGTATGCGTTCTTCGACAGATTAAAGGTTCTTTGTGAGAACATCACTCTGGCATCACTCTTAAGAACCTTACTTTGGTTCCTTAAAGCACTAACTAAGGGTTCTTTTTTAGGGAACGTATGATAACATGGCTCCTTGTTGCACTGATATGAGGAACCATTTCTGGGTTATTTACAGCCCCTGTAAATCGATGGTTCTCTACAGAACTAGAAAGTGAAAGGTTCCTTGAGCCACTTAGAAGCAAACCTGCAACATGTCAGGTTCTTTGTGAGACCGTGATATTAATATTATCTCCCATTAATGTGAGTTAACGGCTGTTATTATTAGTAAAAAAAAACAACAACGTTTGTTTGTGTGTGTGGATTTTGACTTTTAGACCTGACTGTAGGTTCTTCTGAAGTTGGTTCTCGGTCTTTTTTTCCCACAGCTCTGGTTATGTAACAGTCATTAACCTGTGTGTATCTGGCACCGAAAAAAGATCTGCTTCACAGGAAATACACACGCCAACTTCCTGTGCCTCTCACCGTCCTTCTAGTATCAGCCGGTTCCACACATTCACACTCTCACTGCTATCGGGAAGAGATATTACACACACACACACACACACACACACACACACACACACATACACACACACAGGATCCACCTGTGCACTGCCCCCTCGCCGCCCCTTCATCCTGTCCTATAGCACTTTCCTCGCCGCTCGCAAACGCGACCTGTCCCGAACGGGCCGGAGGTCAAACGCCATCGGGGTCAGAGGTCATGGATGTAGGGACTTCCCCATAATCATTTCTGGAAAGAGGTCAGGACAAACAAGGCAATTTAGATTAGAAAGCGTGTCCTTTATCTAGCGTGAGAGGAAATACGAGTTTAATTACACGCAGGAGGAAACACAGCCACATCATCCAGAGAGCGGAAACCTGAAGACAGTCGAGGGCAAAAGGGTCACGTGATAACTAGATGATGGATGAATTTATTTTACAGTAAATGCATAATTTGGACGTCGGGGCTCTTTAGGGCTCTTTAGTGCCTCATATTTCTGCTGTCTTTTGTGTTCTGTAGTTTGCGACGCGGTCTCGGGAACTAGAAATCCAACGTCTTATTGTAATTATTATAGTGATATACTGTATATGCTAACACGTTTCATTTCACAGTACATTTATGGCATTTGGCAGACGGCCTTATTCTCAATTATACAACCGAGCATTTGAGGGCCTCGCTCCAGGGCCCAGCAGTGGAAGCTCAGCAGTGCCGGGATTTGACCTTACGACCTTCTGATCAGTAGGCCAAGGTCTCAACCACCGAGCTACCACTTTACTATTGTACAAAAGTCTCATTATTGACGCTTTCACCATGATCTCGAGTCTCCCAGTCCACTGGCAATACTTCACACCACAGAATTCTGGACTCTGATTGGGTCAGAAGGTGTTGATGAGTTTTCTAGAACTGTAGCGCAGGTTTATATTAACGAGCTCGTTCTGATATGTAACCGTTTCCGTAGCAACAGCTCGTTCACACGGACATGTACGGAAGTCGCTCCACGCGAACGGGTTAAAAAATAATGAAGGTTTCTGTAAGGAGATGCTTACCGAACGTTTTTAGGGAAGGACGCTCCGGTGTCAGAGGTTAAAGCCGCAACTTCAAAAAAAAAAGTTGACTTCAGTTCCACGAAATGAAATGTAACCGTAAATAGATAAAAAGTACAACGTGTCATTCTTTAACCCTTAGCGGTCGGCTCTTCCGCCTGCGGGAGAAAATAGAACGTTCGCACTTCCGCTTCAAAATCTCCGCGAGTTTTTGTCCTACAAACATCAAACTGACATCCCCCGAAACCTTGAACAGTCTACTTTCCAAATGTATATAGACCGAAACTATACGTATTTTTAGAGCTTTGCGAGGAGAATAAAATGAACAGCGTGCAAGTTTCACTCTCTGAGTCAGAAAGCAGCTCTCGATGTCCCACCCATTAGCAGCGAGAGCTATTCGTATGATAACGTTATGGTAAGTCGGCCGTCGTTATTGGGTAATTACGAGGCAAGACAACGTGTGACCATGCCCAAGTTTACTCATATAAACAAGAGCACATGTTGGGGTTGTTTACACTTACCGAGGAGCTACAGGACGACACACCTACATTTCGAGCTTCGACGTGATGTTTGTGATGAGTAAGTTTCGTTGACTAGCGTTCGTCATGGAATGATTATGATTCCGTGCTCAGCACTGCGATTCATGACGCATTGCGTCGCTAAGACGTCTCTGTCTACGTAACAGATTAGAAAAACGTATCACGGCAACCAGAAAGGTCAACTAATTACCCATAATCTATCGATAAAGTTTTTCATTCATAGTTCATTGCTCGCTTCTGTTATGTTCAGAGCAGTTACAAATTATTTTATCATATCAGGTTCATGTCGCATGATATTGCATTGTCTAAGAATATTGGAGGCTAAATTCAGTTGACTACCTTGTAACGGACTGTGAGAATGGTGTTGATTAGCTTATCGGTTAGGTCGGGGAATAACATATAACATATATTACAGCGCTACAATTAACGACGCACACGTCCTAAATGAATGTTTTCCAGTCGTTAGGTTATATGTAATGCACGATGTTCAGAGTAGCCCTCTCACTGACGAATTATTTTATATTATACCGTATCCTGTGATCAGAATCCGGAGCGTTTAAATAGTTTGCTATACAAAACAAGATTGTAGTCATCATTGAAGGCCAACTAAATCAGACGTGGAGGTTTTTACTGCCGTTACCGTGCCCTTATTGTATTAGTGTAGGGCTATTGTAATACACGCCTGGTGTAAATGTAGTAGTAAACATGTGCCATGGCAACTGTAATGTGTAAATGGTGAAATCTGTAATGTGTAAATAGATGCATAGCTGCTGGGGTGCGGGAGACACGATGACATCCCAGATGAGCCGTGACCTTTGACAGTGCGGAGGGGAACTATTACAGGTGTGGACACCTATCTCATCAGTATTCATTGTGTAAGCCACTCACTTTGAAAAAAATAAATAAATAGTGTCACTTCAAAGTTCTACAACTTTTGTAGTCAGATCACATGACATTACTGCATGGTTTAATCACCTATAAGTAGCCAACACCATGTTTACAAGGTTCAGAGCTCAAAAGTGAAATATATTAAGATGTAAAGGCATGTCAGGCTGCCTCAAAAGTGTCGGAAAGGCCTCAGAGTGTAGAGTGTTAATAAATAGAAATCGTAGGTGTAAAACACTTCGTGGTGATGCGTTGCTATGGTAGCGGTGACGCTGCTTCATCACACCACCTCGTCACTGATTCATTTCCGATAAGAGCACCACACGCGGTGTTTTATTCCTTCCTCTTTATATTTTGTCCTGCGAGTGGGAGTGTGTGGCGAAGACGTCTTCTGGGTCAGGCGTTATCTCCTCCGCTGAATCATCGGGAATTTTTCCGAACCTTGTGTACCTTCTCAGGTCCATTATGGTGTCACGGGTCAAGCTGTAAATCGTCTCCTCGTTTCCTGATTTCATTTGGCCTGACGCTTATCAAACTGCTGCTACAAACAAAGGCATTGTGGGGGGAAAAGGAGAAGATTCATCTGCAGGGTTAGTGGGTCGTCCTTGAGATAATGCATCTGTGTGTGTGTGTGTGTGTGTGTGTGTGTTATATGGGTTACTGAAAAGAGCTGACAGCTAAAATTCCACAAGGGGCAAAGGGCATGAGCGACAGTGACATGAAGACACACACACACAAACACACACAGCACAGGGTGGGACAGTACAGTAAATGCTTCCTTATTCACCCGTGTGTGTGTGTGTGTGTGTGTGTGTGTTTAAAAAAAAAAACCTGGGATCTGATGTACCTCCGTCGTAAAGGACAGCAGCAGGCTCTCCTTCCTTCCTCGTCTATTGTGAGTTGTGGATGGTGGATGGGGGACTATACACACACACACACACACACACACACACACTCACATGCACCACTTCCTTCTCTGCTTATTCTGCTGCAGGAAAGTACAGCGACGGGTGAAGGCCAGGCCTCCTCTTCCTCCTGTGAATCAACACACACAGCAGCATCACATGAGTACAAAAGTTTGTGACCCCATGGGACAAAATCACATAAACTACAAGGTGTTAAAATATGCGTCGTTATATATCTATACCATACTGCTGTTAGACTCTGGATCGCGATTGGTCAGAAGGTGTTGATTAATTTTCTGTAACAGAAGCTCTGACAGTAGCGCAGCTGCACATCATTAGATGACACAAAAGGCAAAAGAAAAAAGAAATCCGAGGTGCAAACGTCCTCGTAAAATATTTTCATTCATTGATTAGAAATGCAGCGATGGAAAAGGTTACATCAGGCAACGTACATCTAGAAAAAAACAAAACACACACACACACACACACACACACACACACACACACACACACAAAAACCTGCTTTGTCTCAATACACATGGCATGCTTGATTCACTTTCGGCAGGTGAGTCGATTCAGAGTCGCATCGTTTTCTTAAAGCACTTGGAAGTGGGCCGAGACGACGTCGCAGGGTTCCTAACCGGTCCATACAAAAGAACCACACAGAGTGGGAGACCACACCAGGGTTCTGTTCAAATGGACTATGTGAAAGCATCGTAAAAAATACGGTGTGTTTGATTCAGAGTTGATTCAGAGTCAAATCACATTCTTGCTGCAATCAATCCAAGAGTTCACTTGAAAGTGGACCGAGATGATCCCTCAGGGTTCTCAGCAGCCCAAAAGAACCGCACCGAGTGGGAGAACACACCAGGGTTCTGTTCAAATGGAACAAATGGAATGTGAAAACATCCTAAAAAATATGGCGTGTTTGATTCAGAATCGACTCACTTTCTTACTGCAATCAATCCAAGATAGAATTGACCTGGAAGTGCATTCAGATGATATCACAGGGTTCCCACTGGCCCTAAAGAACAACACTGAGCAGGAGAACAGACCAGGGTTCTGTTCAAATGGACTATGTGAAAGCATTTTTAAAAATATGCCGTGTACGATTGAGAGTTGATTCAGAGTCGAAACACTTTCTTACTGCAATCAATCCAATATAGAGTTCACATGGAAGCGGACCGAGATGATCCCTCGGGGTTCTCCGCATCCCAAAAGAACCAGAAGGACACACTGGGATTCTGTTCAAATGGACTATGTGAGAGCAACTTTAAAAATATGCCGTGTTCGCCTGAGAGTTGATTCAGAGTCAAATCACTTTCTTACTGCAATCAAATTGCACAAGGGTTTACTTAGAAGTGGACTGAAAAGGCTTCTCACAGCTTAAAACAACCCCAATGAGGGGGGAACACATCAGGGTTCGATCTGAATGCAGGCAACATTTAATACTAGCAGGGATTACTCCAAAAATGTCATTTGACTCGGTCGAGATACGAACTTGACACCAAATTTGACAACAGCAGTCTTTCTGAATGT
>NC_071269.1:25426707-25429207 GCF_023375685.1 Ictalurus furcatus
AAATTGCATGCTCACCTGCCAGGTCAACTGACCCTGAACAGTGGCTTGGGGCTCCCTTTTAAAGTCCGAGCCCCTCCCCCTTTGGCAGAACCATTGTCAGGTAAGTATCATAATTATGTACCTTTTTACAGAAACAACTACATGTACACATATAACCATAACATCCACGTTTCCGAAATCCCCATCTTTTAGACAACCGATAGACTCGTGGGCTTCCGGATGCTTCACGCCGGCGCAATGCGTCACTGGCACTATATAGCCAGGCCTCTGCTTGGTGCTTGGGTTTAGCTGGCTGGTGGAGAGATGCAGCATGGAAGACCGACTACACAGATGCTACCCAACACAGAACATAAGTAAGTATTCACGAACGGAAACGAAAATAAAAATACATAAAAGACAACTCATGTTGTGTATGTGTTGTTATGCACAGCGTGAACTGTCGTCAGGAGATGGAAGATGAAGAGGATATGTCTGCGTGTGTGAAATCAGCATGCTAACGGCATGCATGTGCACCCACATCGTCTGAGCAGGAAATGGAGGAGCGAGGTAAGATGGTATATGTGTGTGTGCTGTGCTAACCAACAGGGACAAGTCACTCTGTCACATCACCTCCCCCCTCTCCATGCCGCAAACTGACCAGGTACTGAAACAGGTAGTCGGCTATTTTGTTCTGGGGTCCAGGAAGATTGAATTGGACCTTGAATTGGTAAGGTTGCAGGGAGAGGTACCATCTGGTCACCAGAGAACTGTGATCATTCATGGTGTGGATCCATGTCAGGGCTCGGTGATCCATCTCTAGAGTAAACTCCAGTCCTAGCAGGTAGTATCTGAGGCTCTTCAGGGCCCACTTGATCGCCAGGCCTTCCTTCTACACTGTGGGGTAGGAGTTTCTTTGCCCACATCTCCCTGGGCCAGGACTGCTCCGACCCCCACAGCTGAAGCATCTACCCGGATGATGAATTTCTCACATCTGCTTCTGCAGGGTGTTGAAGGCTGCTTCACACTCCCCCCGTCAAGGTAATTGGGTTCTTGAGGGTTTTACAGAGCAGGTTGAACAATGGGACAGCAGTGGTAGAGAAGTTGGGGATGAATCATTGATACCATCCCACCAGTCCCAAGAAAGCTCAGACCTCCTTCTTCGTCTTTGGTCTTGGGCTGCGTCAAATAACTTCTACCTTGTCCACTTGAGGTCTCAGCTCACCGTTTTCCAGGTGGTTCCCAAGGTAGTTTTTCTTTGACTTTGCCCACTCACACTTTGCCACGTTTAAGGTGAAGCCCGCCTCTTGGATCTTTTCCAGGGTCTGCCCCAGGTGTCGCAGATCACACTGTAGATGACGACGTCGTGTGGGTACGCTGCTGCCCATTCTTTGCAGCCTTGGAGAACTTGGTCCATTAGCCCCTCAGGCACTCGATACGGCCGATATCGGAATGGTGTTAGATCAAGAAGGTGGATACGGTGTTGTACTGGGTTGGTCCACCCAGGCCTTTGACGGAACAACAAGGGGTACTGCTGGGTCTGCTGGCCTTCTAGCCTTTGGGTCTGGTTGATCCTCTTCCTGATCCTCTTCCACTTTGCGAATCAGCAGCAATGTGCTGGGATTGCTGGGTGGTTCTTTCCACGCGTTAAGCAGATTGATATGGTAGATCTGTGTAGCCTTGCCTTTGTCGGGGTGATGAATTTCATACATCACTAGTCCAATCTTACAGACGACGCTTTAAAGTCCTTGCCACTTCATCAGAAACTTGTTCGTTGATGTTGGGCGTTGAAGTTCTCGGGATCTAGCGTGTTGGCCATACTACGTCTTCTGCACCTTTTGTGCCTGCTGGAGACAGACATAACATGACACCAATAGAAAGTAACAGATCACCAGTAGAGACCCATAGGGACCATTACAGTTTCCATTAAAACCAATACAATTCCCATTATATCCATTAAAACCATTAGAAATTCTATGAGGGATTCTGATGTTTTATTCAGCTGGGTAATTAGTTAGCCGATACTAGCTAGGACTGAGCTAATCCAAGCGTTGTTATGAGCGTCGTTATGGTTACAGAGAGCTCTGGATAGAGAATTACGTAAAAAAAAAAAACAAACATCAAGTGTAAAAATAGTCACTCTTTTACACCAAACACCTCTCTCTCTCTCTCTCTCTCTCTCTCGCTCTCTATCTCATCCGTTCTCCTGTGACAGATACGAGGTCTTCACCGCTCCCCCGGTAAGAGGAAACACCTCCCTCTTGCAAAAACAGTCTTTATTATTGAAGCCCCGAGGCGACTGGCACTAAAGAGGCCTCCGAAAAAACTATGGAAATGAGTCTTCCTCGCTCATAAGGCAGGTCCCAATATCTGCTCTTTGCCTTCAAAGGAAGGAGAGAAAAGACCGACAGCGGAGGGGAGGAAGAAAGGATAGGCGAAAGGGAAAAAAATGGTAACACATTGTTCTTTTCTCCCGGGTTTTATGAGAAATTAATTAATTATGGATGAATGAGTGAGAGAAAAG
>NC_071269.1:25434207-25451707 GCF_023375685.1 Ictalurus furcatus
CTGCTTAAAATGATGTCATTCCAAGTCATGACTTTTGCGCTAAGTCGAATACGTCAGATTTAACATCAGTCGATGATATTTATTCGGGATGCAGTGGAAATATTTGGCCTAAAATGTTAAAAAAACAAAAAAACAAAATGGGCATGAAAGGCAGAAATAAAAGACCAGCGAGCGCTCAGACGTATTCAAATATGTTAATGTAGGTCGAGTTTATTTAATTATTTTATTAGCTAATAATAGGTGATAAAAGCCGAGTTTTGGGGGGCACAAGTATCTCAAAAAACTCTAAAAACTTCTCACGGGAAAGTGGGCTTCATAGGGGAAGAGTTTGAATTGGTCTGGAATAGGGTTTAGGGAACACTGTGGAATTATTGAATGTCAGAAATGTAGAGATGTATACAAATGTAAAATTGATTTTACAGCCAGATTCCAAAGAGTTAAAATTAGCGATAGCTTTGAATGGAAACAAAGCTAATCACCATCTCGTTTAGGATTTTTTTTCTTTCCCATCAGCTCATCATGCTGTAGATCGAGTGCTAGGAAGAGAGAGAGAGGGAAAAAAAAACCCTTTATCATCCGTGGCATTGACTGTAATGATTATTTTGCACTTAATCTCTCTCTCTCTCTCTCTTTCTCACTATCTCTCTCTTTATCTTTTGCTCCCTCTCCCTCTCATTGACTCGTCTGTTCTGGAGCTCGGTGAAAAGGCAGACAGACGCTTCAATCCTGAAGGACGAGAAGCTGAGAAGAAGACAGCCACGTAATCTTTTAATCTCTCCATCTCTCAGGCACATCTCTTTTTTCCTCCCTGCTCCATTCTTTCCTGCTAAAACATTTCATATTTTAATCACCGCCTGATTTCCAGCCCTCGACTCCTCACATACGACTTCTGCTAACTTTATTGATTTTTTTTCTCCCTCTTTTTTTGACATTTCCTTGAGTAATAAAAGCACATTTTTCCCCCCTCCACCATCCCTCCTCTGCATTTTTCCCCGCTCAGTGCCTGAAGGTTACAGCTTAAACGTGCATCATTCAGCGGAAAAACAAAAGACCCCCCCAAAAAATTGATTCGGTTATCAGACGTGGAGCTTTGATCAGACGCTGAAAAGCAGTGCTGCGTGTCAGAAATGTGCGATTGCAGCTCTTTCGGAGTTTCACAATTACAACATGACAAGGGTCCAAAGTTTGGTCCCTGTTTGGATCCTACGGCAATAAGACATTTCTATGAAAAGACTCTCTAATGTGTCACGTGGCAGACGTTAGCGTTTAACTTTTCCCCGTTTCTTCTCCTGTATCTGCATATTCGCTGTGAGCTGTAGATTTAAATTCCGCAAATTCTTTTGCTCGCTATTGCATTTCCATTTTGTTACTGATATTAATTTGAAGCTCCAGGCACGGCTCTGAGTGTCGTTTCATGTATTTATGATTACTTCTTCACAGTAAAATGCTGAATAACAAATCTAAATGTCTCCTTTTCTTACGTTTATTTATATGAAGCCAATCTTTATCACAACTTAATCAGTTAGAAGTAGAGAGTAAAATTCAGTGCATAAAAAACATAAATAGATGAGGAGAAGGAGAGGCCACACCTCCTTCACTGAGACTGACAGATACGAAGGCCACACCTCCTTCACTGAGACTGACAGATACAAAGGCCACACCTCCTTCACTGAGACTGACAGATACGAAGGCCACACCTCCTTCACTGAGACTGACAGATACAAAGGCCACACCTCCTTCACTGAGACTGACAGATACAAAGGCCACACCTCCTTCACTGAGACTGACAGATACAAAGGCCACACCTCCTTCACTGAGACTGACAGATACAAAGGCCACACCTCCTTCACTGAGACTGACAGATTCAAAGGCCACACCTCCTTCACTGAGACTGACAGATACAAAGGCCACACCTCCTTCACTGACACTAACAGATTCAAAGGCCACTCCTCCTTCACTGACACTAACAGATTCAAAGGCCACACCTCCTTCATTAGGACTAACAGTTACAGAGGCCACGCCTCCTTCACTAGGACTAACAATTACAGAGGCCACACCTCCATCACTATGACTAATGGTTACAGGGGCCACACCTCCTTCATTCAGACAAAAAGTCACAGAAGCCATGCCTCCTTAACTAGGGCTAACAATTATAGAGGTCATCCCGCCCCCCCGCCCCCCCGCCCCCCTTTCTCTCTGGTGTGTAATTGCACCATGTGGTACTTAAGGCAAACAGCGTTTAATAGGCAATAGAGTCAGGAGTGAAAGTGACAATAACGGCACCCCCTACTTCAATTATTGGATACGTATCCATCACAGCGCTGACGTATACGCGACCCTCGGCACCTGCCGGATGAGATATTGACTGGCGTGGTGTGCGGTGACAAGTCCCATTTACGATCGCATTTATTAACGGCCTGTTAAAATGAGTGAAGCTTCTCTCTCTCTCTCTCTCTCTCTCTCTCTCTCTCTCTCCTGGGTTTTTATTCATTTGAAGAGAAGTAGAATAAATACATGCAGGAATGACATCTTTCCTTTGTCTGGATCACATGGCAGACTGTTTGTTTTTATTGTTTTACGCATTTTACAAATTTCAGACGCGTGTGCTGGACATTTAATGCAGGGAAGACATTTAGAAGCTGTTTTACCTCACTCTTATGATTAGCATAACATTTTTAACAGTTTAGTGAGCTCATCTAAACTAGCCAGCGACCTACATTATAGATGATACATGATAGAACAGCACTGTTCTATCATTATCCAGCTAACTAGTTAACTTATATAAACTAGTTAGCTAATATTAACTTTACCTCACTTGCAGCAGTGATGTATGTGGTAAGAAGTTATCCAGCTAGTGAAGATGAATAGTGGAGCCTGTAAAAGCTAAAGCTAATTCTGCGGCAGAATTTAATGTATGGAAAAACAGCAAGTGTTGGTGTTAATGGTTTTTATACAACAATAAAAAATAAATTAATCAGCAAATACAATTTAGATATTATATTCTCTGGAATAATAACAATAATTTAATTTAGTTAAGTTTATATCTGTGTTATATTGAGTCAATTACTCACAAATATAAAATAGTAATTTTTGGGGGAATGTTTTTCATTTAACAATAGTTAAATTTTTTTTTTTTTTTTTTTACAAATATATATTGTTTAATTTTTATTTTATTTGGTGTCATGATTGTTTTTCATACAGCAGTAGCTAAAATAATTCTTGTCTTTTTTTGTACATTTAATTAATTTATTTATTTAATTACTTACTTATTTATTTTAAATATTTGAGTTTTAGTATAAATTATTTCTGTATACCAATTTTAAAAAAAAACAAACAGGTATTTTTTTCTTTATCATTCAAATCAATTAAACAAACTAAACTATATAAAAATAAGTTTGTGTGAATGGTTTTCATACACCAATTTCTAAAAAAAATGTAATAAAAAAAATTGTTTTTTTTTTTTTTTACATTGTTAAAAAAACACCAAAACTCACATAGAAAATAAAATTATTTAAAATATTTATAAATCTATATTTAGAATGTTGGACTGAATGCTTTTCATAAAGCATTTCTTTTCCAATAGATATAAAATATATTCTTGAAAACAATTCCCACCCACACTCAATAAAATAATTAAAAAGAATAATATATATATATATATATATATATATATATATATATATATATATATATATATATATATAAATCTGAGTGTTCATACATAATTTTCTCAAAATATTTTATTCTATTTTATGTTATTAAAAAAAAGATATTTTATTCTATCTGAGTGTCGGTGTGAATGCTTTTTATATAATAGCTTTTTTTTTTTTTTTTTTTAAATAATAATTCGCAGTCATCTTTTTTCTTCTTTCTTCTTCTTTTCTAAAATAATAATTTCTAACGTTTCTTGGTTGCTAGCCGAGACAGGAGCGGAAGAGGAAGTTGGACGGCTCGCTCTTTTCCTCCCGTCTCTGAATTACGCCTCCCTTAATTGGCTTCGATGGCGTTTAAAGCAAACAGTTTAAATAAGTAAAAGCCATTTGGACGAGCGAGTCTGCAATTACTGGAAGCGTATCAGTCAGTCAGTGAGTGAGTGCCAGGAGGGAGGTGGAAGTGTGTGTGTGTGTGTGTGTGTGTGTGTGTGTGTGTGTGGCCAACACAGGGAGGTTTCCAGAGTGACAGGAAGCCCACAGGTAGCAGATCCACTATCTAAAAGGCAGCCAGTTAATTATGCAGCAGGGTGACATGTTTATAAGGATGAACTTTGGGCGTGTGATTAGAGGCAGGGGCAGACTCTGGGGGCGCCGCAGGGCACACACGGCCTCGACTCATTTCCTCACCTATTATATGCTAATGACGGTCATTGGGAAACGGCAGGGTGAGAAGGAGTTCATTTAGAGGGTCGTTACGCCGGGCCGTATTTCAGCTCGGCTTTAGGAGAGGAGGAAGGGGCGGAGATTTGGGACTGGAAGTCAGGAAGTGTGTGGTTTATGTCTCACAAGGGAGGATGCGGAAGAGAAGTAGAGAAGAAGTAGTACCACCGGGATTATATTTTACTCTTACACCACAGCGCTGTTGAATTCTCCATTCCGATTGGTCAGAAGGATGTTGATTCATTTTCCATAACGGCAGCTCTGGTGCACTAGTGACAAATCACAGGGGTATTAATAATTAATGCGCTCCATCTTATTCTGATACTGTAGCCCACGTTACAGTTTCTATAGCAACAGCTCATTCACAGGGACTTGTCAATCCTGTTTAATTGCTGATATGGATATAATTATGTAGCATTTATGGAAGGAGTCTCCAGTGTCAGCGCTGAGAAGATGTATAACTTTAACTTTCAAATAAATACATTTAAATAGAATCTGTACAAAGTTTATGAGCTTGTGAGAAAAGCATTGTGTGTGTGTGTGTGTGTGTGTGTGTGTGTGTGTGTGTGTGTGTGGGTTGATATAAGGCTCTCTATCATGTCCCTGATGGTCTAAAAGGCCAGACTTTACAACTCCACTTGATATACATGAGTTCATTCACTGCTTTTATTTAAACCTCAACCTCAACCTCAGATTAAAGAACCGAATAGGATGAATTATCTCCCGGTTATTTATTAAATTTATTGCTTTTATCGGCTTATTTACTGCATCAGATTCGGTAGGAGGTAAAATATTAAACTATAAACTCCATAATTTCTGTCTGATATATTTAAATAAATAAATAAATAAACCTAATTAAAAATCTATTAGTTGCTTTTGTTGTATAAGTAGCATCTATTTTTAATTTTATGTTAAAATTGCACTATTTTCATTTAGTTCTTATGCCTTTAGTGGTGCCTTAGTTTAACACGATCGTTTTGATCTACAGTCGATTGTTTCTGTGCTGCAAAAGCTTTAAGGTAAACGAAGATATCAGCAACAGTTATTTTTAATTTTTTCACATTTTATTACATTATTTGACAGCTATGTTTAAATGATTACAAAACAGTATATTATATGAGATTATATTATGTCTAATAATAGTAGTCTTTACGCTTGTAACTGTCTTGTTCTTTTGGCCGAATAGTTTTAAATTTCGATCAACGTTATCTGCAGATAGAATCACATGACATCATTAACGAATTATCCGGGATATTAAGAATGATTGCTTTTTTAGGATGCATTCTCCTTCTCGAGGAACCGATAAATTAAGTGATGATTGATAAAACATGTTGTGCTAATAAACATAATATAAATATCATGAAATATGTTCCTTTAAGTCAGAGCACCAGAGCATTCAAATAATAAATAGAAACTCAGTGAAAGCCCTAGTTCACTTTCTAACATGTGAGTTGAAGCTGAAAGGAATTTGTCAAGTTGATTTAGTAAATGATTGAAATTTCTGTCGGATTAAAAGTTTGTAGCACTGAACATATTTTGGATTCGCTTTTAATGAATTATTAATGATGGAAGCGTTTCATTAATGTTAGCTAAAGGATACTACATAAATGTAGTTCAGACAGAACAACCTCTTACTCTCTCTCTCTCTCTCTCTCTCTCTCTCTCTCACACACACACACACACACACACACACACACACACACATGCACACAGCCCCTCTCTCTCACTGCCTGCTAAAATATTTACAGTGGCGCTTGTTATGATCCCTTTTACAGGAACAGGTGGGGTCAGGAGCCAGCCTCCACTTCCAGTCTGTCTGTTTTAGCTCACAACTAGTGCAGTACAACAGGGTCAATTCTGTATAAACCTCAAACCTCACTACTCACCTATAAACCTCACAACCTCACCCATAAACCTCACTACTCACCCATAAACCTCACAACTCACCTATAAACCTCACTACTCACCCATAAACCTCACAACCTCACCTATAAACCTCACTACTCACCCATAAACCTCACAACTCACCTATAAACCTCACTACTCACCCATAAACCTCACAACTCACCTATAAACCTCACTACTCACCCATAAACCTCACAACCTCACCTATAAACCTCACTACTCACCCATAAACCTCACAACCTCACCTATAAACCTCACTACTCACCTATAAACCTCACTACTCACCCATAAACCTCACTACTCACCTATAAACCTCACTACTCACCCATAAACCTCACTACTCACCTATAAACCTCACTACTCACCCATAAACCTCACAACCTCACCTATAAATCTCACTACCCACCCATAAACCTCACAACCTCACCTATAAACCTCACAACTCACCTATAAACCTCACTACTCACCCATAAACCTCACAACCTCACCTATAAACCTCACTACTCACCCATAAACCTCACAACTCACCTATAAACCTCACTACTCACCCATAAACCTCACAACCTCACCTATAAACCTCACTACTCACCCATAAACCTCACAACCTCACCTATAAACCTCACTACTCACCTATAAACCTCACTACTCACCCATAAACCTCACTACTCACCTATAAACCTCACTACTCACCCATAAACCTCACTACTCACCTATAAACCTCACTACTCACCCATAAACCTCACAACCTCACCTATAAATCTCACTACCCACCCATAAACCTCACAACCTCACCTATAAACCTCACAACCTCACCTATAAACCTCACTACTCACCTATAAACCTCACAACCTCATCTATAAATCTCACTACTCACCCATAAACCTCACAACCTCACCTATAAATCTCACTACTCACCCATAAACCTCACAACCTCACCTATAAACCTCACTACTCACCCATAAACCTCACAACCTCACCTATAAACCTCACTACTCACCCATAAACCTCACATCCTCACCTATAAACCTCACTACTCACCTATAAACCTCACAACTCACCTATAAACCTCACTATTCACCTATAAATCTCACTACTCACCCATAAACCTTACAACCTCACCTATAAACCTCACTACTCACCTATAAACCTCACTACTCACCCATAAACCTCACTACTCACCCATAAACCTCACAACCTCACCTATAAATCTCACTACTCACCCATAAACCTCACAACCTCACCTATAAACCTCACTACTCACCTATAAACCTCACTACTCACCTGTAAACCTCGCTACTCACCCATAAACCTCACAACCTCACCTATAAACCTCACTACTCACCCATAAACCTCACAATTCACCCATAAACCTTACAACCTCACCTATAAACCTCACAACCTCACCTATAAACCTCACTACTCACCTATAAACCTCACAACTCACCTATAAACCTCACTACTCACCCATAAACCTCACTACTCACCTATAAACCTCACTACTCAGCCATAA
This sequence comes from Ictalurus furcatus, assembly GCF_023375685.1. NCBI lineage: Eukaryota > Metazoa > Chordata > Actinopteri > Siluriformes > Ictaluridae > Ictalurus > Ictalurus furcatus. The sequence continues at coordinate 25,441,996 of NC_071269.1, forward strand.
ACCTCACAACCTCACCTATAAACCTCACAACCTCACCTATAAACCTCACTACTCACCCATAAACCTCACAACTCACCTATAAACCTCACTACTCACCCATAAACCTCACAACCTCACCTATAAATCTCACTACTCACCCATAAACCTCACAACCTCACCTATAAACCTCACTACTCACCCATAAACCTCACAACCTCACCTATAAACCTCACTACTCACCCATAAACCTCACAACCTCACCTATAAACCTCACTACTCACCTATAAACCTCACAACTCACCTATAAACCTCACTACTCACCTATAAATCTCACTACTCACCCATAAACCTTACAACCTCACCTATAAACCTCACTACTCACCTATAAACCTCACTACTCACCCACAAACCTCACTACTCACCCATAAACCTCACAACCTCACCTATAAATCTCACTACTCACCCATAAACCTCACAACCTCACCTATAAACCTCACTACTCACCTATAAACCTCACTACTCACCTATAAACCTCGCTACTCACCCATAAACCTCACAACCTCACCTATAAACCTCACTACTCACCCATAAACCTCACAATTCACCCATAAACCTTACAAACTCACCTATAAACCTCACAACCTCACCTATAAACCTCACTACTCACCTATAAACCTCACAACTCACCTATAAACCTCACTACTCACCCATAAACCTCACTACTCACCTATAAACCTCACTACTCAGCCATAAACCTCACAACCTCACCTATAAACCTCACAACCTCACCTATAAACCTCACTACTCACCCATAAACCTCACAACTCACCTATAAACCTCACTACTCACCCATAAACCTCACAACCTCACCTATAAATCTCACTACTCACCCATAAACCTCACAACCTCACCTATAAACCTCACTACTCACCCATAAACCTCACAACCTCACCTATAAACCTCACTACTCACCCATAAACCTCACAACCTCACCTATAAACCTCACTACTCACCTATAAACCTCACTACTCACCCATAAACCTCACTACTCACCTATAAACCTCACTACTCACCCATAAACCTCACTACTCACCTATAAACCTCACTACTCACCCATAAACCTCACAACCTCACCTATAAATCTCACTACTCACCCATAAACCTCACAACCTCACCTATAAACCTCACTACTCACCCATAAACCTCACAACCTCACCTATAAATCTCACTACCCACCCATAAACCTCACAACCTCACCTATAAACCTCACTACTCACCTATAAACCTCACTACTCACCTATAAACCTCACAACCTCATCTATAAATCTCACTACTCACCCATAAACCTCACAACCTCACCTATAAATCTCACTACTCACCCATAAACCTCACAACCTCACCTATAAACCTCACTACTCACCCATAAACCTCACAACCTCACCTATAAACCTCACTACTCACCCATAAACCTCACATCCTCACCTATAAACCTCACTACTCACCTATAAACCTCACAACTCACCTATAAACCTCACTACTCACCTATAAATCTCACTACTCACCCATAAACCTTACAACCTCACCTATAAACCTCACTACTCACCTATAAACCTCACTACTCACCCATAAACCTCACTACTCACCCATAAACCTCACAACCTCACCTATAAATCTCACTACTCACCCATAAACCTCACAACCTCACCTATAAACCTCACTACTCACCTATAAACCTCACTACTCACCTATAAACCTCGCTACTCACCCATAAACCTCACAACCTCACCTATAAACCTCACTACTCACCCATAAACCTCACAATTCACCCATAAACCTTACAACCTCACCTATAAACCTCACAACCTCACCTATAAACCTCACTACTCACCTATAAACCTCACAACTCACCTATAAACCTCACTACTCACCCATAAACCTCACTACTCACCTATAAACCTCACTACTCAGCCATAAACCTCACAACCTCACCTATAAACCTCACAACCTCACCTATAAACCTCACTACTCACCCATAAACCTCACAACTCACCTATAAACCTCACTACTCACCCATAAACCTCACAACCTCACCTATAAATCTCACTACTCACCCATAAACCTCACAACCTCACCTATAAACCTCACTACTCACCCACAAACCTCACAACCTCACCTATAAATCTCACTACCCACCCATAAACCTCACAACCTCACCTATAAACCTCACTACTCACCTATAAACCTCACTACTCACCTATAAACCTCACAACCTCATCTATAAATCTCACTACTCACCCATAAACCTCACAACCTCACCTATAAATCTCACTACTCACCCATAAACCTCACAACCTCACCTATAAACCTCACTACTCACCCATAAACCTCACAACCTCACCTATAAACCTCACTACTCACCCATAAACCTCACATCCTCACCTATAAACCTCACTACTCACCTATAAACCTCACAACCTCACCTATAAACCTCACTACTCACCTATAAACCTCATAACCTCACCTATAAATCTCACTACTCACCCATAAACCGCACAACCTCACCTATAAACCTCACTACTCACCTATAAACCTCACTACTCACCCATAAACCTCACAACCTCACCTATAAATCTCACTACTCACCCATAAACCTCACAACCTCACCTATAAACCTCACTACTCACCCATAAACCTCACAACCTCACCTATAAACCTCACTACTCACCCATAAACCTCACATCCTCACCTATAAACCTCACTACTCACCTATAAACCTCACAACTCACCTATAAACCTCACTACTCACCTATAAATCTCACTACTCACCCATAAACCTTACAACCTCACCTATAAACCTCACTACTCACCCATAAACCTCACTACTCACCCATAAACCTCACAACCTCACCTATAAATCTCACTACTCACCCATAAACCTCACAACCTCACCTATAAACCTCACTACTCACCTATAAACCTCACTACTCACCTATAAACCTCGCTACTCACCCATAAACCTCACAACCTCACCTATAAACCTCACTACTCACCCATAAACCTCACAATTCACCCATAAACCTTACAACCTCACCTATAAACCTCACAACCTCACCTATAAACCTCACTACTCACATATAAACCTCACAACTCACCTATAAACCTCATTACTCACCCATAAACCTCACTACTCACCTATAAACCTCACTACTCAGCCATAAACCTCACAACCTCACCTATAAACCTCACAACCTCACCTATAAACCTCACTACTCACCCATAAACCTCACAACTCACCTATAAACCTCACTACTCACCCATAAACCTCACAACCTCACCTATAAATCTCACTACTCACCCATAAACCTCACAACCTCACCTATAAACCTCACTACTCACCCATAAACCTCACAACCTCACCTATAAATCTCACTACCCACCCATAAACCTCACAACCTCACCTATAAACCTCACTACTCACCTATAAACCTCACTACTCACCTATAAATCTCACTACTCACCCATAAACCTTACAACCTCACCTATAAACCTCACTACTCACCCATAAACCTCACTACTCACCCATAAACCTCACTACTCACCCATAAACCTCACAACCTCACCTATAAATCTCACTACTCACCCATAAACCTCACAACCTCACCTATAAACCTCACTACTCACCTATAAACCTCACTACTCACCTATAAACCTCGCTACTCACCCATAAACCTCACAACCTCACCTATAAACCTCACTACTCACCCATACACCTCACAATTCACCCATAAACCTTACAACCTCACCTATAAACCTCACAACCTCACCTATAAACCTCACTACTCACCTGTAAACCTCACAACTCACCTATAAACCTCACTACTCACCCATAAACCTCACTACTCACCTATAAACCTCACTACTCAGCCATAAACCTCACAACCTCACCTATAAACCTCACAACCTCACCTATAAACCTCACTACTCACCCATAAACCTCACAACTCACCAATAAACCTCACAACTCACCTATAAACCTCACTACTCACCTATAAATCTCACTACTCACCCATAAACCTTACAACCTCACCTATAAACCTCACTACTCACCCATAAACCTCACTACTCACCCATAAACCTCACAACCTCACCTATAAACCTCACATCCTCACCTATAAACCTCACTACTCACCTATAAACCTCACAACTCACCTATAAACCTCACTACTCACCTATAAATCTCACTACTCACCCATAAACCTTACAACCTCACCTATAAACCTCACTACTCACCTATAAACCTCACTACTCACCCATAAACCTCACTACTCACCCATAAACCTCACAACCTCACCTATAAATCTCACTACTCACCCATAAACCTCACAACCTCACCTATAAACCTCACTACTCACCTATAAACCTCACTACTCACCTATAAACCTCGCTACTCACCCATAAACCTCACAACCTCACCTATAAACCTCACTACTCACCCATAAACCTCACAATTCACCCATAAACCTTACAACCTCACCTATAAACCTCACAACCTCACCTATAAACCTCACTACTCACCTATAAACCTCACAACTCACCTATAAACCTCACTACTCACCCATAAACCTCACTACTCACCTATAAACCTCACTACTCAGCCATAAACCTCACAACCTCACCTATAAACCTCACAACCTCACCTATAAACCTCACAACCTCACCTATAAATCTCACTACTCACCCATAAACCTCACAACCTCACCTATAAACCTCACTACTCACCCATAAACCTCACAACCTCACCTATAAACCTCACATCCTCACCTATAAACCTCACAACTCACCTATAAACCTCACTACTCACCTATAAATCTCACTACTCACCCATAAACCTTACAACCTCACCTATAAACCTCACTACTCACCTATAAACCCCACTACTCACCAATAAACCTCACTACTCACCTATAAACCTCACTACTCACCCATAAACCTCACAACCTCACCTATAAATCTCACTACTCACCCATAAACCTCACAACCTCACCTATAAACCTCACTACTCACCTATAAACCTCGCTACTCACCCATAAACCTCACAACCTCACCTATAAACCTCACTACTCACCTATAAACCTCACTACTCACCCATAAACCTCACAACTCACCTATAAACCTCACTACTCACCTATAAACCTCACTACTCACCTATAAACCTCACAACCTCATCTATAAATCTCACTACTCACCCATAAACCTCACAACCTCACCTATAAACCTCACTACTCACCCATAAACCTCACATCCTCACCTATAAACCTCACTACTCACCTATAAACCTCACAACTCACCTATAAACCTCACTACTCACCTATAAATCTCACTACTCACCCATAAACCTTACAACCTCACCTATAAACCTCACTACTCACCTATAAACCTCACTACTCACCCATAAACCTCACTACTCACCCATAAACCTCACAACCTCACCTATAAATCTCACTACTCACCCATAAACCTCACAACCTCACCTATAAACCTCACTACTCACCTATAAACCTCACTACTCACCTATAAACCTCGCTACTCACCCATAAACCTCACAACCTCACCTATAAACCTCACTACTCACCCATAAACCTCACAATTCACCCATAAACCTTACAACCTCACCTATAAACCTCACAACCTCACCTATAAACCTCACTACTCACCTATAAACCTCACAACTCACCTATAAACCTCACTACTCACCCATAAACCTCACTACTCACCTATAAACCTCACTACTCAGCCATAAACCTCACAACCTCACCTATAAATCTCACTACTCACCCATAAACCTCACAACCTCACCTATAAACCTCACTACTCACCCATAAACCTCACAACCTCACCTATAAACCTCACATCCTCACCTATAAACCTCACAACTCACCTATAAACCTCACTACTCACCTATAAATCTCACTACTCACCCATAAACCTTACAACCTCACCTATAAACCTCACTACTCACCTATAAACCCCACTACTCACCAATAAACCTCACTACTCACCTATAAACCTCACTACTCACCCATAAACCTCACAACCTCACCTATAAATCTCACTACTCACCCATAAACCTCACAACCTCACTACTCACCTATAAACCTCGCTACTCACCCATAAACCTCACAACCTCACCTATAAACCTCACTACTCACCTATAAACCTCACTACTCACCCATAAACCTCACAACCTCACCTATAAACCTCACTACTCACCTATAAACCTCGCTACTCACCCATAAACCTCACAACCTCACCTATAAACCTCACTACTCACCTATAAACCTCGCTACTCACCCATAAACCTCACAACCTCACCTATAAACCTCACTACTCACCTATAAACCTCACTACTCACCCATAAACCTCACAACCTCACCTATAAACCTCACTACTCACCTATAAACCTCACTACTCACCTATAAACCTCACAACCTCACCTATAAATCTCACTACTCACCCATAAACCTCACAACCTCACCTATAAACCTCACTACTCACCTAGAAACCTCACTACTCACCTAGAAACCTCGCTACTCACCCATAAACCTCACAACCTCATCTATAAATCTCACTACTCACCCATAAACCTCACAACCACACCTATAAACCTCACTACTCACTTATAAACCTCAGCACTCACCTCTAAACCTCACTACTCACCCATAAACCTCACTACTCACCTATAAACCTCACTACTCACCCATAAACCTCACTACTCACCCATAAACCTCATTACTCACCTATACACCTCGACATTTCACCTATATCATTCACTACTCACCTATAAACCTCACTACTCAATTATAAACCTCAGCACTCACCTCTAAACCTCACTACTCGCCTCTAAACCTCACTACTCACCTATAAACCTCACAACCTTACCCATATCCCTCACCACTCACCTATAAACCTCACTACACACCACATTACTTATGTGGGGTTTATATGCGGGGTTATTATCAACCTTTCAATCATGAAATCACTTGAAATTAATTTGTCAGCATTACTAGACAAATTCGCCACTACTCAGGATATTTTCCTACACTACTGAGCTGAAGGTGTCTGATTGAGTATAAATCCTAAACAAATTAAAATTTTCTGATTATTTTTTTAAAATTATGGCAAATTAAGCTCTGTCTGAGGCCCGCCGTCTGATTGGCGGTTGCACCCCTGTCATCCGACATGTAAGTGGCGGATTATTGGAGTGTTTAATGAAGGAAATATTGGCGTCCATGTCTCCGTGTAAGGCTTTCAGACAAGCTTTTAGTGATTATTGTCATGTCCATCATGGCTGGACTTCATTCAGCGTGGTGGCCTGGCTTCATTTCAAAAGCCATTACCGTGGCGATCAATGTCATTTTACTTATACATTCAACTGTTTGGTTCATTCCAATCTGGGCTGGATGGACTTCAACTCTTCATTTCCAACATTTCAGTGCTGCATAAAATTAACAGCTGGAGTCCTTTCGAGATTTTATATATATATGACCTAATTGTAACACATTTATGCTCTCTGATTATTTTTATTTTGTCATTCATCCTTATGCAAATGGACAAGTTTGCAAGTCTATTAAGGTAAATTTTTCTCATGTAATATGTGTTCATGCAATTTAGACCATTTAGACCCAAACATAGTTGCTTTAAAACTTAAGTAAAAGTGTTAATTCATGCATACAGTACACGCTGAAATAAGCACAGGTACTTAAGTATTAAAGTTGGACCACTTATCTCCGCCCACTAAGATTACAAACTAATTTCCATAATATGTGAAACCTTTTATTTGTTGGCCCACCTTCATAATATTTGCTTCAGAACACTAAATTGTTCAATAATCAGACATACAGTATGTTGTGATTTGTAAACAATATGGCTGTCAAATGTCAATCAATTCTAGGGGTGGGGCTTAATTTACTCTAACAGTTGTAATTTGTGAATGGTTGCATGGGTTTGGACAGAACTTGCACAAGGATAAGGTTCTGAAGATATGTGTAAAGTTTGGGATGTGGTCATGCATAGGGGGCGGGGCTAAGCAGAAATTTTCGTTTTTCACAAACCAAGAAAATCTGATCAAGCTGAAATTTGCCAGGTTGCCAGATCTTTCTCCTAATCTTTAAATGACATTTTGTAAAGAAAAAAAAACTCACACTTGCCAAAAATTCTCCAGCTAACATTAGCAAACCCAAATATTGGTTTAATATGCGGTGTTGTACCTGCATGTAGCTTTTGTCTAGAATATCTCCTGGGAAAATCTTCTCTCCCACTCCCACTCCCACAAGTTACACATTATTAATCTTTCTGAAACTGATGGTCAACTTTACAGTATTGCGGTGATTATTTTCACATTTTAAAAGGCGACACCAGATCTATCACAGGTTACCAAGGAACTGTGAAAATAAACATTACAAAAAGGTTAAAGATGGTAATGGCAAAACACCCACATTATAAAAACCAGACTAGGATTTTATTCCTCCTTGCTATGATTTGCTTCAGTGATGGCTTTCCTGGAATGAACTCTGCTTAGCGAAACAGCTGTAAGCAAAACCTCTTCTGTTTGAGTGTGACAGGTACTTAGATAAGCCCTTGTGGATTACACTGAATCTTAAACATCTACTGGAGCACTCAACAGGGTCTTATCTGAAGCGTGAACTTGAAACAATAACAATCAAACATGGTTCACAACCCGGCTTAGGATTTTCTTCGCTGTGGGCTATAAAAGGCGGGTTCTTCATCTGGGAAAGTCCTTTTCATGGGTTTTTCCTCCATCCATTACACGCTACGTGTGTGTGAAAACATTCTTCTCCAAGAGTGATGCATGGAGACAGGTCTTAGCAGGCTCTCAGGGGACTCCCGGAAAGATTTCCTGGACACACACACACACTCACACACACACACACACACACACACACACACACACAAATCAAAGTTCCCTGGTCCTTTTATTCCTGGTGAAATAAATGGTGTTGTAAAGAAAAATGGTAACTTAAATGCTAATAATGTCTCTTTTGAAATGAAAAAGAGTATTAAAACCAGCACGCCCACTCACACACCCACTTACTCACACCTAGAGGGAATTTAATCTCCAATCCACCTACCAGCATGCTTATAAAATATAGGAGAAACACGGAGAACCCTAAGGAACCCCACACAGACCTGACAAGGACAAGAAAAACTCCATGCAGAGAGTAACCCAAGCTGTGGGGGTTCTTTAGGTTGTCCATCTTGGAGCCTCTGTGTGGAACTATGCAGCAGAGGTTCCAAGGAGAACGTCTTTGGAAAGCTAGAAATGTTAACCATCAAAAGAACTTTTAAGAAACCTTATATATATATATATATATATATATATATATATATATATATATATATATATATATATATATATATATTAGATATTGATTCATTAAAAATGAAACAGACAAACAAAAATATATCTTTTTTTTTTTTTTTTAATTAAATGATGTTTTAACTAACAGTGAGGGGAAATAAGTATTCAGACACTTGTGTTTTTGTTATTTAATATACTTCCAGTTTTTCGATGGTATGTAATGCCCCAGAGTTTGCAGAGTGGCAGCGCCATATCATGATGCTCCCACCACCATGCTTCACTGTGTGTATGGTGTGTACGGTGTGTATGGGATCGTACGCACAACACGACCTTTCTTTCTCCAAACGCGACGAG
>NC_071269.1:25456707-25491707 GCF_023375685.1 Ictalurus furcatus
GCTAACATGAGGATTTTAAAATCATCAAAATAACCTTTACTGTTAATGCTAACTATCTAACATGATATACTAACAGTAGTTCTGAGAGGATTTAGTCATATTTATAAATGTAATAATCTTAACTAGATTCCTGGCTAATGTGAGGAAATCTGACAGGATTTCTGACAGGATTTTAAAAAATAATTGAATCTTTATTGTTAATGCTAACTAGCTAGCTAGCACGAGCTAACGTGGGATTGTTAAAGGATTGTTATAATTATATTCATGCGTATAAATTACATTTACTGCTAATGCTAACCAGTTAATTAACATGCACTAACATGACAGGAATTCATAGTAGATTCACAGTAGATTTTAAATTCTAATTATAAAATTTGATGCTAAGGAATGCTAGCTACGTGGCTAACCTGAGGATTTTAAAATCATCAAAATAATCTTTAATGTTACTTCTACCAGCGCTAAAATGGTAAACTAACAGCAGTTCTGAGAGGATTTTTAGTCATATTTATAAATGTAATAATCTTAACTAGATTCCTGGCTAATGTGAGGAAATCTGACAGGATTTCTGACAGGATTTAAAAAAATAATTGAATCTTTATTGTTAATGCTAACTAGCTAGCTAGCACGAGCTAACGTGGGATTGTTAAAGGATTGTTATAATTATATTCATGCGTATAAATTACATTTACTGCTAATGCTAACCAGTTAATTAACATGCACTAACATGACAGGAATTCAAAAATCTGACAGGATTTTTAAAATAAAAGTCATAGTGTAATAGTGTAATCTTTATAGCTAATGTTAACTAGCTAGGTAATATGAGCTAACCTGACAGGATTTCTGACTGAATAAAAGAAATAATTGAATCTCTATTGTTAATGCTAACCAGCTAGCTAGTATGAACTATCCGGAAAGGATTTCTGACAGGATTTCTTTCATAAAAGTCATAATCTTTGCTGCTAATGTCACCCAGCTATATTATATGAACTAACCTAACAGGATTTCTGAGAAAGCCTCTTTGTGAGTGCAAACCAAAACTAATTTTGCGTGCCAGCTGCTAATCAGAAACATAAAAACGATTAAGTTTTGGAATAATTTGGACTATAGTTTATTTTCCAGTGGGTAAATGCCTAAACATTTAACCCGGGCCAAAGTTGAAGGCTAAAGCTCCACAAAGCTCTTACTAGGAATAATTTATACCTCAAAATAATGACTCATTTTCCTGTTTATGTGTGATTAATGAGAAAAACAATCAGGCAGAATCCAAGGTCTTGTGATCACACCATGTTTAGAGCAGAGTCATGTGCATTTCAGAGAATAAATCAAAGAGATAAAACCGGTTGCCAGAGTGGGTTTCATTCATTATCATGTTTCATAACACCAAGAGTCATAAATAATATAAACTCATGGATTTCTTTTTGATTTTGAATCACAGCTTGTTTTTGGACAGTTGCTGGACTGTTTCATGAATCGGATGCAGATTCGTTCGGATTTTATTCCGTGCGCTGAAATCGTGCGTTTGTTTCTACGTAAGAATTTATTCAGTTCTCGTTATAGCTTATCGTAACACGTAACCGATTTAATTCTTTAAATGTTGATTTCTCAGGCCTCACGAGATGCTACACTGTTATACATTAATTTACGCAATTAATCCAGGTTAAACCTCAAGCTGCGCGGTCAAAACGGTCAATTTAGACCACGCCCACATGTATAAGGATATTTTTTGATAGATATTTGAGTTCTTTCTCTGCATTTCCATTAACCTACTTAATTCGCAATTTTTAAATTACACTATCGCCCCCTACTGGGCTAGCATGCTCATGCGAGCGCTTTCAAAACTATTTTCTGTTTGCATTCGGACGGCGATATTTCCGGAAATTGGCTGTTAAGATGTTTACATTTCTTCTTTGTAGATCCTTTTATCCAAACTGACTTACAGTAGAAATTTACAGGGCGCTGCCCTTTCACCGAAGTTATTAACCAAATCAACACTTTTTAATCAAGGTGCTGATTCCAGAGCGATCGGTCTCGCCGTGAGTCACTCGTGACAAGCGTACACTTTGACCATGACATTGCTGACATCGCTGACCTAAATCTAAGCATTCCAGCCACAGGGTCGTGTTTTGCTTCTTTCTTAATCTCATGCTTAAAATAGCAGACGAAAATAGGCCTCCGAGGCGAAACGGGCTGACCGCAGAGGGTGGACTTCCCGCTCCGGTGGTGAGGAGGGTTGCGCTGCGAGGCGTTACGGCCTGGGACGAAAGAGAAAAAGGAAAGTGCAAACAGTAGAAAGCTTTCAGCCTTGCATAAGCGTAGGAACTTGTTTAGAAAAAACATAAACTGACGCATCGGCCTTATCGCGCTGAACTTTTTAACACATGGGACGTGTCACTGTGATACGAGCCACCTGCATGCGCAAAACAAAAAAAAAACACCAAGCTGACACACGTTTAACCCCATCAGACTACCTGAAAGTTTACATCTTAGAGAGTCAACGTTTCTCAATTGTTTACTTAACGCAACAAAGGGACAAAGGTGGACCATTTCCTTCAGTGATTTTGTAGAAACATGAGCAGTTTGTCCGACATACTTATTTTTTTTTTTGCCATTTCTTTGCATATTAATCAGTTTTTATCCAACCCATCTCTCTTGTAAACACCGTATCGATGGTTACTATAGAAACGATAATGATAACGATAACGTATCAGAACAAGCGCATTAATGTAAAGCTGCGACACTGTCAGAAAACTCATCACCTTCTGACCAATGAGAAGAGAGATACATATATGTGGTTCTTATATGAAACGATGCAGGCCGATGTGCGTGTGCGTGTGTGTGCGTGTGTGCGTGTGCGTGTGTGTGTGTGTGTGCCCTATGAAAGTCCAGCCTATGTGTAAAAGAGTGATACTTCAAAAGGATCAGATTTACACAAAAAGAAGCCCATAATCACACCTATTTACGGTTTAATACAAAGAACTTACTGCATGTGAGATACACACACACACACACATTTTATATGCACACGGGCAATGAGGGAGAAAAAGGGGTTCATAACTTTGTTTCAGCCCCAGGGGAGAAAAGAAGACAGTCACATGTGGACAAAAATACAAAAACAAGAAGGCACAAAACAAAAGGGAGCGTACGAGTGAGCGAGAGAGCGAGAGAGAGAGAAAGAGAGAAAGAGAGAGAGCCAGGGCTGTGATTAGAATAAACCGGCTCGATATGATGCTCTCCCCTCCCTCTCTTTAATATCACAAAACTCCCTCGCTCTGTTTTCCAGGCCGAGCAGCAGAATCAGGCTGATTTTCTAATAAACGCTCAGGCCTCGGGTTATTTGCGAGCCACGTCCGGGGCCGAATGCAGTTTGAGGTTATCACCGGCGGATATTGTCATCAGCCCAGTGGCGCACTCCAGCCGTTCTCTCCTCTGCCTGACTTATAAACAGAAAGAGAGTGAGAAAACCAGAAAGGCAGAGTGGTTAAAAACAAAAAAAAAAAAAAGAAAAGAATAAGACCGTGGCATAGAGAGGTCACGTCGTCACGTCAAGCCTCTTCTCTTCGCGTGTCACTTATACCTATGTTTTGTGGGGGTTTTTTTCCTCCTCAAAGCTGCACTACAGTCACTCACAGTGCATTAGAATTCATTTTTAAGTTTTTATAAAACTCATGTAACTTCAAGTCCAGTACCGTAGCGCTTTACCTGTCTTAAAGTCTGTATTCCTGTGTATGATTTTATAACTATTATAAACTCTTATAACACACAGCATACGACTCATAACTGTTCTCTGACTCGACCTGTTATCAGTAAGCAACAACACACTCCATGTCGTGCTGTTAAAGGAAAATAATCAACGACAGGGGGCGGAGTTACTCTTAGCAGACTGAAGTTTCCTCAAGAGCGTTTTATTCCTCTTACGCCACAGCAATTGTCCGACGTTTACAATTTCTATTAAATATAGAACGCCATTTTTGTCAGAAACCGTAACGTTACAGCTTCACCTCTGACTGTTACAAAGCACTGACACTGGAGACTCCTTCCATACATGCTAACGTCAAACAAACGTCTTTTACCGACGTCGCAGTATAAACAACTACAAGCTTTTTTTTTTTTTAAAACAATAACGTATTCAAACGAGCGCGTTAATATAAACCTGCGGTTACAGAAACTAAATCAACAGCTTCTGACCAATCAGAAGCCAGAATTCAACAGTGCTCTGGACTAGAACACAGGCTAACTACAGTGCATTAGCGATAACTATTCAGTGGTGGTAATAACCAGTAATTGGAAATAAGCAGTCATGGAAAAAAAAAAAAAAAAATTCTTGCTTTGGAACTCTTAATAGATCGATTTTTATTTAGAATCCCATGATGTGATGTCCTGTCTGTCCTGAGTCCACACACACACACACACACACACACACACACATTGATTAACGTAAAGCCTCCAGAGTTTCACACTAATGCATCAGAAAGGTGAGTCATGTCTCGTGTGTAAATCTCCGAGCCGGACAGCGGGTGTTTAAAACGATGCGAGTCATAGCACTGATGACTAACATGCATCAGGGACCTGTGTGTGTGTGTGTGTGTGTGTGTGTGTGTGTGTGTGTGTGTGTGTTGTAGTGTCTACAGCCAAAGCAGCAGCTCGTAATAAAGAAAAGAGCTCCACGTCTGTAGCATTAAAACCCTCCATTATTAGCGGTTGCAGATCTGTGCCACAAAGTCTGAACCAAAAGAACCAACAGTTTGTGTGTGTGTGTGTGTGTGTGTGTGTGTGTGTGTGTGTGTAAGAGCTCATAATGAACGGATGCACTTGTTTTCATCTACGATTCCTCCAAGCTATTAAAAATAAAAATACAGCTGTGGTGTGAACTGTCTCACTGGATTCAATTGTTTCTAGAGAACCTTTATTTATTTATTTATTTATTTAAAAATACGTAGGGTCCTGCATATAATCTGCAAGGGTTCCACCTGAGGAACAGGCTGAAGAACCCTGTAAGAATGCTAGATGGTCAAGATTTATAGCAAGGGTTGGAAACTGGCCGCCTTGGTAGTCATCAATAGGACATCGTCAATCCAAAACTTCTCAAACAATGTCAATTCCCAAAGCTCATGATTAGGAAACAAAGGTTCCACCAAGATTCTAAAAGCTTTCGAGGAGCTCAAGAGGTTCTAGTCTCTCCTAAAGATGATCTGCAGAGTTCCTGGATGAGTTGTTGAACTCTTTTTCTGAATAAGATGTGAAAAATAAATTCCTGTATAATCTAGCTCTCTCCTGAAGAAGATCATGGAGTTCCTGGATGAGATCCTGATCTCTCCGGGAGAATATCTGCGTCAATGCCTGATCACTTTTTTTTTTTTTTTTAAAAATCAGTCATGGTCAGGTCCTGGATGAGTTTCTGATCTCTTTTTTGAAGAAGATCTGCTCATCATCTGGATGAGATCTTGGTTGAATTTTTTTGAAGATTTGATATCTCTTGAAAAACATCTGCGTAACTACTGCATGAGCTCAGCTTTTTCCAGATTTGAGACAGGTAATGGATGAGTTCTTGATCTCTTTTCTGAAAGAAAAAAAAAAAAGATCTACACAGTTCCTGGGTAAGATCTTGATCTCTCCTGCATGCTTCATGGATCAGCTTGTTTCTGATCTCTTTTTTGAAGCACATCTCCAGGATTAGTAACTGATATTGTTGAAAATGATCTGAACAATTCCTGGACGAGTTCCTGATCTCTTTTCGAAGAGGTTCTGCACAGTTCCTGATCTCTTTTCTGAAGAAAATGTGCATGATTCCTGGATGACTTCAGTACCTCCTGAATTTGAGCTGGTTTCTGGATGTGTTCTCGATCTCTCGTGAAGAATATCTGCAAAGTTCCCAACCGAGTTCCTGATATCTTTTCTAATGATCTGTACAGTTCCCGATCTCCTGGATCAGTCCCTGCATAAGTTTCAGCAATGACCTGAAGAAAATCTGTACCTTTCCTGATCTCTTTTCGGAAAAAGGAACCGAAAAGCTCCCGGATGAGTTCCTGATGTCTTTTCTGAAGAAGATCCTCACAATTTCCAGATGAGTTCATGATCATGTTTTTGGAGACCGATACAGTTCCTCTAGAAGACGACAAAAACCATGATCTGTTTGGTCGCCAAGGATGATTTCAGCAGGTTCTTGAGTCAATAAAAACATTTAATTTGTACGCATTAAGGTATTGAAGCGAGTTCTCAATGTCAAAATAAATAAATAAATAAAAACAAGCCACAAACGCACCAAATCTCTGGATGCACAAGGGGTTTTTTTTCATTTTTTATTATTTCTTTCAACTTGACCCGATTTAAACCTCTGAATCAGCTTGGAACTGTTTTCCAAAACATGTCTCGAGTGTGTCACGGTTGTTTTTGAGGTTCGGGGACATGTTGTGTCTCTGATCCTGGAAGAAAAAACGAACATACGGCACATTTCTCGGTAGACGGAGGAGTAGGTGTGCACGTGGGGGAAATTTACACTAGCGTGTCTTTGCTGTTTTTCTCTCATCTCGGGGATTTTTCCGGATTAAACGTCGGCTTGTTAAAACACAAAACACTCAAATCCTGCTGGTGTTTTTTTTATTTTTTTTTTTTTAAAGCACAGCTGAACTGCTGTAACGCTGCGTCTCCACTCATTTGAATGGAATGCTCGCCTCGGACGGGATCTGATGAAAACCAAATGCTTCACTGCGGTCAGAGCTAACAGGAAAAACAGAGCAGGAGTGTAATAAACACACAGCTTTATTTCACAGTGTGTGCAGGTACAGCACCACGATCACGGCTGCTAAATGTGCAGCGGATGAATGGATACGTTCGCTAATTAATGAGTAATTAATGAGTAATTAATGAGTAATTGTTGGCATAAATGATGGTTATTAAAAAAGTCTCAACCTGCTTAACCCAACATCATCAGGGTCGAGATCAGTTCCGGGGAAAAAAACACGTGGTTTTACGTCGTTTTAACGTCATGCTTACTACAGTATTGTTTTGGTTGGGGGCGGAGTTATCTCAGATATTAACATAATATTCAAACGCACGTATAAACAATCAAAAACAGTCGCCGATAGTAAGTGATATTACGGCGATATCCTCGGACACGGCGAAGATTTTGTGATGTTTTCAAACACGACGACTAAAACGTGGCGCCGCAGAATCCTCGATTCTGATTGGCCAGAAGGTGTTGATGTATTTTCCAGACCAGCAGCATTGACAGTAGTGCTGCTGTTCACATGATCATTATCGCGATCGTTCTATCACGTTATCGTTTCTATAGTAACAGCTCGTTCACACGGACTTGTTTTCAGGAAGACCTTCAAACGGTTACGGAAGGAGTCTCCAGTGTCAGCACTTTGTAACAGTTTTCATCACACGACATCACCTCATGACTGATTATTTTCCTGTAACAGCACCACACGAGGTGTTGTATTTCTTACTGATGAGTAGAGATCGTTTGGTTTGGGCGAAAGTTTGCGCATTGGTTGCACGCTGGATTCATGGGGAAACAATACAGTGAACTACGCAGGGAAATGAATTCCGGCATAGCTAGTTGTTCAAGTTTTCCAAGATGGCTGCCGCATTATGTTACAAAAACTGCATTTAGCTACACGGTGAAGTTCTGTTCGTGTTTATAGATGACAGGAAGTCTGAATGTGTCCTAAGCCATGTCAGTGGAGAGGTGGGTGTGGTTTGAAATGCTACAGATGTGTTGAAACTAATGGAAAAGACACCGAACGTGTCAACAGTATGAGTTTTTGTGGAACTATTCTTTTAAAAACTTCAAACCAGTTAATGACGAACACCTGATGTCGACTCAGTTAGTCACTCGTGTGTGTGTGTGTGTGTGTTATGCATATCATCACTACATTTTGGACTTATATAAGTGAAGAGTCATAAATCATACACTCCTTGTTGGCACACACCTTGTCTGACCACAACCGAAACCCCTCTCCTCAGCATGTAGCGTTATGATCTCTCCTGCTGACTCACTGAGTCGACTTCATCCAAGGGCACTTCACAGCTGCAGGCGTGAGGGCCAGGAGGGAGGAGCGAACACTATCGGGTAACTGTGAGCTGATACACGCCTACACTCCTGTAGCTAACCTCAGCAAAGCTAACACACCTGTGAACACTGCTCTGGTATGTAGCAGGGTTTGTGGGAACTGAAATAAAAGTGCAGTTAGAGGACACGAGGTTAGAGCTGCCCATCTGTGTGTGTGTGTGTGTGTGTGTGTGTGTGTGTGTGTGTGTGTGTGTGTGTGGTGAATTTTCCAATAATATAAGATAATAATAATGGAATATTATCCAAGTTATATTAGGTTATCAGAACGTTTTCTGAACGTTATAGTTCCAATTTTTTGAACGTTCAATCTGGGAATGTTTCTATATAACGTTGTAGGAACGTTTCTACAATGTTATTTGGGGAACCTTAGAACCTGTTGAATACTTTACTTAACGTTATCTGGTCTGTATTTGCCTGCCACTCTTTCTATTCCAAATGCTGCTTGTAAACTAAACATTATAGAAACATTCAGTGTTGCAGCGATGTTGTAAGAACGTTTGGCAACGTTACAGCCTAATCGTATTACGTCATGATATGTTGAAAACTTTACTGAACGTCTTAATAACGTTATCTGGTGTGTGTGTGTGTGTGTGTGTGTGTGTGTGTGCCTTTTATTCTTTCAATTCCAAATGTTAACGTTGCTGCAAGGTTTCTTTGGGAATGTTACAGCTGTTGAAAATGTTGCTGAACGTTCTAATAACGTTATATGTTGAGTGTATACTGTACCTGTAGCTATTCTTTCAATTACAAAAAGCTATTCTTATATAACATTTGTAAACTAACATTATGGAAATGTTAAACGTTGCAACAACATTAACACTAATGTTTCCACAACGTTAGTTTGGGAACGTTATCGTATTTCCGTCTTAAAACATGTCCGATACGTCACTGAACATTCTAACGACATTACCGCGCGTGTCTATTTGCTCTGCGTTCGTTCTATGATGTCATCTTTGGGATTCGTAATTTCTCTCCTGGAGTTCTGGTTCAATCAGTGCACCATTTTAAACGTTCCGCTCGTGCGTATGGGTTTTTTTTCCCCTCAGAGCTGAGTCTGGGATGTTGTGCCAAAGCCGTGTGCTGACTCAGATCTCTCTCCTGCACTGATGTGGTCCAGGTTAAAAGAGAGACGGAGAGAAAAGGATTGTGGGATCAGGTGGACGTGTGATGTGGGATCCTGGACTGGGCGCTCCATGAGGAAGCCATTACCGAATCAGGCCACGGTCACCTCTTCAATCACTTTCAGCAGCCTCCTCCTGAGAGCCACATGTACAGATCATCATCGCTATAATCAGACAGGTCCGAGGGAATCTGGGGACCAGACACACGCCGCGAAGCAAAGTCACCACACACACACACACACACACAATGTTAGCATGCTGATCGGTTTATCATTTAAGAGCTTTTATTAACTCTTGTGTGAAAAGAAATATGGATGCTAACATGCTACACTGCTTTAAAGCTTATCATGCAAAATAAATTCCACTGGCCAGCTAATCTCAGTGATCAGATAGAGCACTTGTTATTTTTTCTTAGAAACAAGATAAAACAAGGAAAATGGCTAGCTGGTCACAGTTAGTATATCACATCATGGCTAGCAAACTAGCAGACCAGACCACTGCTAGAAAATAAGACGGCAGCTAGTATCAGACTGAGGCTAACAGAGCAGACCAGGAGTTGCTGTATAAACACACCGGACCTCAAAGATTGAAAAAAAAAAGAAGAAACAATTAGCTTATATTGTGAAGCCAGAAACAACTAAAGATCACACAAAGAATGTTTATGAGAAACAAAAGGAACTATTATATAGTTTATAAAATGTGCGATCAGATGTATTTATTGTAAATTCATTGGTCTTTTGACCAAGTGGTTAGCTCACAGCTAGCAGAGTACATCATGCCTAGCAGACCACGTCACGAATAATTAGTTCCCTTCAGGATTTAGCGATTTTGCGATCATAGAAATGAACGCACGATCAAGGAAACTCCGCTATATTCTGAGGAGATTGCAATTTTTCAAAATAGCCACGGATTTTCCACAGATTTGGGCCGAGATGTGTCATGTGATATCATCACAACAGCTAAAAGGTCATGTTTATCAACAAACATCAACGAGATACAATTTCGTGCGATTCTGGTTTCACCAAGTCAAGTAGTTTTCCGCAAAAAAAAAAGCTGCAAAATGAAGCATTTTTTGGCCGCAACAATCACAAAAAACGCAGCAAAATCCGGTACGGGCCGGATAGCTAGCAGAGGCTAGCTGATTAGTACGGCTAGCTGACGCCGACTAGCAGGCCAGCCATGTTAGCGAGAAATAGGGTGACCTGATAAGGAAAAAGGAAAGAAAAAAGCACTCAGACGTGTAGAGGTGTGGAATGTGGAAAGCCATACGGGTCAGAACCTCAAGCTGTTACATAAATGTGGCACGTTTCTGATTGGCTGACGCTCCTGACACGTTAATCGTAGTGAAAATAGAAAGAACGTTGAGTTCAAACATTGTTGGGTGACCTTAAATAACTGCAAAAAAGAAAAAAAACCCACACGAGGTTGGCTAAATTTCGATGTGTTAAGGTTATAGAGTACGTACGAAGCAAACAGTAAACAGGAAGCCATGTTGGATTCAGTCTTCATGATGGTTTTGTGAGAAATAAAAAATTGAGCTAGAAATCGAAACCAGAAAATTGAACGATCATGTGACCCTTGCGTTTGACCAATCATTGATTTGCGTAATATCTACGGTAGCCCCGCCCACTTTCACCAGTCTTTGTTTAGCAGATTTTGTCTTGTGTATTTCTTGTCTTTTTTGTAAGACTGATCTGACCCTAGATGAAATCTGGATGCCACCACATACGACCCCCGCATCTCTCTCTCTCTCTCTCTCTCTCTCACACACACACACACACACACACACACACACACACACAACAGCTGACGCCAACTGGATGAGGTTTGGCCTGGAAAGTCCCTGGCCAGGAGTTAACTAGATCTGTGTGGCTTCTCACACACACACGCACACGCACACACACACACGCACGCACACACACACACACACACATGAATCAGGTCAGGGATAGAGAAATGATGATGATAATGATGATGATGAAGTTGTTTACACAGGGTCATGCCATCATCCAGGTTCTTAGTGTGTGTATGTGTGTGTGTGTGTGTGTGTATATATATATACCTCCTGCTGTGTATTTTTACCCCCCGAACTCTGGTGACACATCACACACACATTCACTCACACCACATCACACACACGCATGGTCCACATTAGCCCTCTTTCTTTAGCATGAATGTTCACGTGGCTATATTTAGCTCTTTCTGACTGTGTGCTATTTCTCACCAGCGTGGCTAAGACTTACTGTAACCGTGTGTGTGTGTGTGTGTGTGTGTGTGTCTGTTCTTCATGCTAATTTGGTCTTCCACCTTCGCATCCTTTCTTCCCTGCCATTTCTGCCATAAAATTCCCAGAACTGTTCATATATTCAAGTCATGTTCTTATATTTGCACAAGGCCACAGATTTGTACTTTTATTATCTTTAACTCCCAAACAGAGTTCATTAAGCATCATAAGCACTTTATTCCACTTTATAATTCAAATACTTTACATCTTTCCCAGTTCCTGGTTTCATTACACTGCGTTTTCCGTAGCGCTGCAGCCCAAAATGATGCTGACGGAAATGATTACGCTACGTTCTGGATGACTCTGGATGAAACTGTTAACGGCGTTGTACACACACTTGTCCGTTTTCTTTTGCTAATATGGTTTGCTATGATGCTGCTAACGTTTAAGCTAGTCGGGTCTAGCCTTCATCGTTCTTAATCCGATAGTAAATAAAGTACAAGCTGACAATTTAAAACGTGAGCAAAAATACAGATATTAGCATAATATCAATATTAAACCATCACTGAATATCAATATTAGCATAACCATTCTTAGGATATTAATTCTACCATAATTCTCTGCAAAGACTATTAGCTTACATTGTAAAAAGCAAAAGCAGAGCTTAGCTCAAACGTTTAGCAACACCAGTACTAGCATAAACCGTTTCTAAACCGTTAGTGAGTACCGTTATTAGCTTAATTGTTTATTATAACAAAAACCATTAGCACACAACGTATATAAAGTAATAACGCTTAGCTCTAGCATTTAAGTCAAACAAAAACCAATATGAGCTAAAGTCATCCTTAAGTCATTCATTAGTGAATATTGAAGTTAGCATAATCATTTATAGAACATTAGCAAATACCGATTTTAGCTTAAACCGTTTACAAATAGTGATGTTAGCGCTTACACTGTATTAATAACACTAGCAAAAACAGTGCATTGCTCAAACATTTAGCAAAACCAGAATTAGCTTCAACCATTTCTAAACCATGTTTATGAGAACGTTAGCCAAAAACAAACTGTACTATCCTCCTTCAAATAGGATTTGTGGAATTGGGTGCACGGTGCTTAACTCACACATGTATGCTAGTTATGTAAGCTAGTTATGCTAGTTATGTAAGCTAGTTATGCTAGTTACGTAAGGTGCGATATGCGTCCGAAGTGTCCTTCGGATTTTCACGGTATAGAAACTTCTACACTGAAGTGCTTGTTCTGTAAATGTCATCGCTAAGCGACCCTCAGAAACAGATGGAGTTTCCACCCCACTGTGATGTCACCGCCGGGGTAAAACATTACGCCCCTGCCCCTGCCCCGCCCACCCTTCACCCTTCCACAGAGAGGGCACCTCGACCCCCTGAAGCTCGCCAGCTGTTTTTGGGGTGTCATTAGTTTTCACTTACCCTCTGCGCTCCACTGATTAACTTAATTGGATTTGAACGAAGTGCAAAAATATAGGCGCCCTTCATGATGTAATGAGTGATATTTTGGGCTTAAACACGCACACACACACAGCCACCCACCCACACACACACACACACACACACACACACTAGTGATGTGTTGTTCATGGACGATTCGTTCATTTTGAACGAATCATTAATATGACTCGGGAACAACGAGTTGTCTCAGAGAGTCATTCGTTCATTTTTGACCGCGCATGCGCTGCAGTGAGTTCTGTACAGGAAACAGAAATGATTCGTTCACGTCTCGGTTCCAGTCGTTCGTTCATCACGTCACAGCCCCACTGCATTCAGCCTGTGGGGCGGTCAAGGGACAAACGAACGACTCGAACCCGAAGACTCGAGTCTATGTACATTTTTATTTTATGTATTTTATATTTGTGTCCATTTATCTCGTCATATATGTCTTCTATTGAATTATTGAATTTAAGTAACATTTTACATTTTACTTATAAATGTTTACTATAATTGTATATAATAATAATAATTATATCTATATATAATGTAAAAAGTAAATGTTGGATGATTTAAGTACTGTGGCATCTTGGGAAATAATTCCTGAACAGTTCTTCATGGGAAACAGTTCAGGCAAGATTAACAATTCGTAATGGCAATGTTATGTTTGATTATGTCTATGCGCTGTGTATGTCTGTTGTCTGTCTGGTGTGTGTGTGTGTGTGTGTGTGTGTTGCACTTGGCTGCGTGTCAGTGTAGTATCACTGGAGGGGAATAAATGTTTACATGCTGATCCTGAGAACGTCTCTTTGTCTCTGTCTCTCTCTGGATCTTATTATAAAATGGCTTCTGTGTCTTAAGTTAGTCACATCATCCACGTCACATCAGTCTGCACACACAGGCACACGCGAGACGGCCCAAAACACTGACAACAAACTCCAATCCCAGACCGCTTTCATCTCGAATCCTCCCGATGAGTTGGATCGCTGCACTTTAAAGTGAAATGTGCATTAAGTGTAAATATTAGACCTGTCCCGGTGGGCGTGGCCTAACATTCTAACGAAGATGTTTGATTCACAGAGCTCGTATTAGCGAGACGCCCTTTCCATGGGCTCTACAGAGGCGTGTTGCTGGAGCTGCATTAATACTGTTAATATGGATTCTGATTGGCCAGAAGGTGATGATTTATTTTCTGTAGCTCGAGTTTATATTAACGCGTTATCGTTTCTATAGCAACAGCTCGTATACAGCTAGAACAACACCTCAAGGAGAAATTCAACATTTATGGAAGGAGTCTCCGGGGGCAGAAACTTTTTTTTCGGTAACGGTCAGAGGTAAAGCTGTAACGTTAAGTTTTCGGACATCTTCAGGACAGAGCGAACGGGTTTAATTCAAACCGTAATAGCGGGCGAGTATATTGATTTATTTACTTATTTGTTTGTTTGTTTGTTTATTTATGACGTCCAGATTTTTCCATGATCTCTACAAGCGTTATATTTTCAACCTCATCAGCTGAACGTAACCTCGTTTATGTTTAGTAAGGGGAAAAACTCAGCTGTTCTACTAAAACAGCACTGAATCTTGGGTAAACGTGGCGCTCACGGATCTCCGGCGTTCCTCGGGGGGGGAAAACGCCGAAGCAGCGTAAATCCTGCTTGTGTGTTAGATTATGCGTCGGGCGTCCGGCAGCTCGATGGCGTTTGTATAATTACCGGCACCGTACCTGCGTTTCCACCAGGTTTTCCTCGCCGCCGTCGCAATAATGCTTATTTTGCACATTAGATGTCGAGAAGGAGGTAAAAACCAGCGTTATTACATGTGTTCTGATCAATAGTGCGCCACATTTATACTTAAAGCGAGTGATCGATGGTACGGTATTCGCAAAAAACAACAAAACCCCCCCCCCCCACAGGAACGGAGGTGCGTCCGAGGGTCTCGTGGGATTCGTGGTGGTGTTTTTAAATGATCGTTATTATCATAATTAACAGACGGTGCGTTCGATCGAACTCACACGGATATCACACTATAGAAGCGATTTCTTACGTGTATCGCTGCTCTGTAGCAAGTGTCAGCATTCCTGTCCTAAAATATTTTCACGAATTGATATTTATTTGATGATATTTCATTAAAACAATTCACATTCATATTACATGAAATAAGGTGAAATATTTGGGGGTTTTCAACCCGTTTCCGAGCGTATAAAAGTAAACTCACGCGTCTACACGATCGGTAACGTCCCCGAGCTCCGGCGGACGCAACCGTGTCGAAGTTTGCGGTTGGCGTAGGTTTGAATTCCTCATATTCCCAAAGAATAATTTCTTGCTCTTCAACCGGAAGTACACACACCTGCTTTGTTTTGTTCCACGTTGAACGCTGTTGGCTGTTTGCCGCAAACGTCTGGCGTTAATGCGCACGCCGAGTGAACACTGATTCTCTGATTTGAAACCAGGCTTGATTGAGAAAGTTGATCGCCAGCGTCATGCATCTCGTTAACCTTAATTAACCCGGGTTAATTAACACACGTTAGCACACACGTTAATTAAACCGGTAATGACTTCTGCACACCCCCGAGAGCTCAGAAGTCAGGCCAGAAGATGTCCTCCTCCTCTCTCACGTCTCTTTCTGTTACTCGCCGTTTGCCGTGACTCCAGCTGCTGAGCTGTCTGGATGTTCTCGCCGTACTCTGACTCATCACGTCATCTGCCGGAGTGTGTGTCAAGCGCTAGGTCACTCTGAATTTCACTAATCCGGGGTTCACCGACGATTTATCCAGCTGTTGTTAATAACCCATCTGTAAATGTGGAAATCATGACTAGAGCCATTTAGATGATTTAGTGGTTTCAGAGTCCAGAGCCGAGGCTAAGAGACGGATCCAGGAAGTTCCCGAGCGCTATAATGGTGAAAGAGTCATCTAATTGTCAATCAGAGCAACACCAGCCACTCGGACTACAAGGCGAGCATCTCCTATAAACACTTATTTATTAAAGAACGACATATTTATCCACTTATTGTTACATTTAACGTTGTGGAGCTTTGGTGAAACGAGTCCGTTCCTGTTCTCACTTACGTTACAGCAGCTATAAACAGTCGTTCCCTCACCAGCCCCGTTTTTTTTTTTTTCTCCTCTTTCTTGAAGTTAATAAGAGAGAAAAACCACAGCGTGTCACGTCGTGTTTTAGCTCTGACTGTTACACAGCGCTGACACTGGAGACTCCTTCCGTAAATGTTAAATAAACACATTTCTCCTCACAGAAAACTCCTTTCTCTTCGTTTTTGGTTGTCGTTTTTTTTTGTTCGTTTGTTTGTCGAAGTGAACGAGCCGTCGCTATAGAAACGATTAATAGAGCAAGCGCATTACTGTGAACCTGCGCTACTGTCAGAGCTGCTGTTATAGAAAATTAATCAACACCTTCTGACCAATCGGAATCCAGAATTCAACAGCACATTATTTTACTGGCAAATATTCCACGCCTATGCTACTTTTATAGTCAAAAAACCTCTCTCTCTCTCTCTCACACACACACACACACACACACACACACACACACACACACACTTTTGATGGCACGGCAGTGAATCAACCACACGTTTCTTCTTCACAATGAGAAAGCAGCGATCGATCGCGTCTCAATCAAAGACAAATCACAGAGCGTTCCAGTTTGATGGACAGACCGGCGAGAGACAAAAGACAGAATGGAGAGAGGGAGAGAGTGAGAGCGCGCGAGAGAGAGAGAGAGAGAGAGAGAGGGCGAGAGAGAGTGAGAGAGGGCGAGAGAGAGAGAGAGAGAGAGAGAGAGAGGGCGAGTGAGAGAGAGCGAGAGAGAGAGAGGGAGAGAGCGAGAGAGAGACAGAGAGAGCGAGAGAGAGAGAGAGAGAGAGAGAGCGTTCATCTGTAGGTCATTTTAAAGACAAATCCCCGAGCGAAGTCCAATCACAGCTGAAGTTATTTGGCCCTCGTTGTAGGCGTCTGATTGAGAGTGACATTGACACGATTACACTGAGACAAACCAGATTAGGCAGAACACTGGCTCTCACCAGGCCTCCTCAGGTGCCCGCCGCTGACAGCGTGTGTGTGTGTGTGTGTGTGTGTGTGTGTGTGTGTGTGAGAGAGAGAGAGAGATATAGAAAGATGGATGAGGATGATCTAATAAGTCACTCTTTCATTTATCTGGACTGGTTTCACCTCGCTGCCTCTAACACAGTTAGTATCGGTGGCTGGATTAGTCTAATGAAGTCCAAGGAAAGTTCAGGAGAAGAGCGCTGGCCGACTTCCCTTCATCTCTCTCATCGACTGTTTTCTCATACTAAACACACACACACACACACACACACACACACGCGCGTGCTTCTCCACACCTGCCAGTGCAGGGTGTATTTTCTTATCCTGGGTCACTGCCATGATTTCAGAAGCCTCTATATAAGCACACGGACTTCTACTCAGTTTTCCTCTAACCAGTAGAACGCTTCCAGTAAAGGAAGATCCAGTTCAAAACCCGGTTCTAATAGAAGTCAACAAACCAGTAACACTTTACAGTAACAGTACACGAATGACGACGCGCCAAGACCCGAATTAATCCGTACTTAAATATGAACTAACGAGGAGTAAAGGCGTGTACTAATCCGGAACTAACCGAGACCTGACCTTCGGTACGACGTGAAGCTGATGAGTTCCTGCGTGATTAACGTGAGTAACGACCGCCTTAAGTACACGTCAGTTAGTTCACACATTAATTAATTAATTAATTAATTAATTAATTAACACGTCGAGGGTACGTGAAGTCGATTATTTTCCTATAACGGCACGTGCCCGAGTGGTTTTTTTTTTTTTTTTTTTCCCCCACAGAATTTCACAGCAATCTGACAATAGTTACAAATATTTTATTATTTTAAAAAAAAAAAAGAAAGAAAGAAAAAAAAGAAAAGAATGAATTACATTTAATGTTATGGGACGTTTACAAAAATAAGTTAGTTCCAGCTTCTGTTTTTGAAATGTTACCGAGAAACCGCAAGGAAAGCGTGAAGTCCTCCGTCCTGAAGATGTCGGAAACCGTGAAGTTAAACCTCTGACACTGGAGACTCCTTCCGTAAAACGCTTTTCTCCTTACAGAAAACTCCTTAAAATCAGTTCGTTATTAGTGGCGCGTCAGGCGCTTAATTGAGAGTCCTTGTTGCTATAGAAACAGTGACGTATTAGAACACGTGCATTAATATAAACCTGCGCTACTGTCAGAGCTGCTGTTCTAGAAAATGAATCAACACCTTCTGACCAATCAGAATCCAGTATTCAACAGTGCTGTGATGCCTTGTAATACATGTAGAGGATAATGGAAGAATCTCTCTCTCTCTCTCTCTCTCTCTCTCTCTCTCTCTCTCTCTCTCATTGATTTGTCATCACTGATACGGAGCGTTGGCGAACCAGCACTGATTATCTCCTCATGCTCGCGTCCTTCGCTTTGTTGATTTTATCGCTCCGTCTTCAACCTCGCTTTACGCATAAACGCCGCTTTTATGGCCGCCATGTTTCACCTTCCTGGTCTTAAGTGTCTCCGTAATCCTCGGAAACGTCACGAACGATCCTCCTAGAGGTGTGCTCGGGTGCGAGAGTCGCCATGGACCACAAGGCCGGTGATGATATTTCAGCGTGATGGGATATCAAGTAGGAAGCGTGACAGATCGTAGCGTGTATCTCGCATCTCGCGCTCTCGTTTTCGTCGAATAATACGGGAAGGAGCGGAGGATGCGTCTCTGGCGTCCCTGGGCGTCTCAGCACCCTGTTTAAAAAATAAAGGAGGTGATCGGCGTGAATCGGATTCTCTTGAGAGGTTTAATTACGTCGAGGTGATGAAGTGTGAACGTGTGTGAAAGGTGTGTGTTTACAAGAGAGAGAGAGTGAGTGTGTGTGTGTGTGTGTGTGTGTGTGTGCGTGTGTGAAAAAACGACATACTTTTGAGTGTGTAGCGAAAGCGTATACAAGTGCTGGTCCATACAAACGTGTCGTAGCGGAAGAGAACGCCGTTGCCTAGTTACACACACCGTCACCGTAAACATTTCAGCGTTTATTCACTCGTTATTCCTTATAGCATTTATCCTACAGAACTTAACGTACTGTCCCCTCCATTTCTTTCCCCACATTTCATTCACACCTCTCTGAAACTCATCGGAACCATCCGACAAGACAAACCCACTCTTAAAAATAAAGGTTCCGATTAGAACCGGAAAGGTTCATTTGTTCAGCCTCACGCCGTAGAAGAACCCTTTTAAGTCGCACAAAGAACCTAAAGAGGTTCATGTAGTTACCGGTTCTTCACGGCAGTGCCCCAACCATGGAACCATGTTATTATAAGTTCTCTAAAATAAATAAATAAATAAATAAATAACCTTAGTTAGTGCTTTAAGGAACCAAAGGAAGTTCTTAAAAGTGAGAACCTTTTCCAGTTCTATAAAGAACCTTAAAGGTTTCACTATAACCTGTTAAAGGATGATAACTTGAAGAACCAATACACGGCTCTGAAGAACCTACGTCTGATGAAACGTAAGGATCTCCAAAGTGCAACACGGCTCAGCTCAAGAACTTCATACAGTTCAAAAAGGGTTCTTGGCAATAAGAAGGTTCTTTGCAGAACCTATGGTGCTGTATTAAAGGAACTCTATGTGTACGTAGGGCGTGTAGGTGATTGAAACCAGGTGTGCAGGATTAGTAACGGGTCACTGAACGAGAGCGTGTGATGGGAGTCGTAGTCCGTGGCGGCCATGTTTGTAGTCCGTGATGCACTCTAGAGCACAGAGTTCCCTTCATCCCGGCGGGAAAAGCTTGTACTGTCTTCTGGTGGAGTTTTTTGGTCTTTATTTGAATTATTATTATTTTTATTTTTTTTACAGATTTTAGCGTTTTAAAAAAAAGCGATAGCAATGTAGGTAATATTCTACAAGATTTTTTTATTTTTATTTAAATGTATTGATGTGTGAAAAAAAACAATTATACTGCAATTATTTATAAATGCACACGCCTCTCGTTATTGCGGTTGTGAAACATGCGACGGCATTTCATGAAATAAAAAAAAAGGGTCAACGTGAAGAAATCACTGGTCAGGAAATTAGCAAGAATTACAGGAACGCACTCCGGAGACCTCCTGGGTCAGGACGATGTTTAGTTTTGCTCGAAAAAGGGAAATTCGCTTCTATAGCCTTCTGATGACTAATCTTTTAAGAAAACAAAAATAACCCCAGAAGATATTTCTGGAACATTTTGTACACCCAGACACGTGTTAGTTTGAATTTTACATCAGACGTTTTGATCATCATCCTGATTTTTACCTTTCGCGTATGAGAAAGTCTATATGAGTGAATTTCCCTGTTTTTAGCCAGCGGCGCCGCGGGACGTCTCAGGAGTGCATTTGTTCATTCTTTGCTAATTCCCTGAGTAACGATTTGTTGTTGAGATCATTAAAAGCTTCATGTTCGTTTGCCATTGAGAGCGTGGTCCTTGTTTTTTTCTGCCCAGGAGCGTACGTACGTCTCGTTTATTAAAGCAAAGTAACCGGTAAAATTTGAAAGTAATAATCAATGAGCTGCTGGTCATAATTTTTTTCTTTTTAAAGCCAGTCGTACAGATTTTTTTGTGATTGTAGCCGAAGAAAACTTTTCTCAAAATTTCGCAAAGCAATTTCCAGAGTTTTTTTTTGTGCTCTCGAATCGGCGAAATCGCAATCGGTCTTTCGCAGCGATGTTTGCCGGTAAACGAGACCTTTTAGCCGTGCTCATGTTTGACACACGTGAACTGAAGAGCCGATGACGTCACGTGGCGCGTCTCGGCCCGAGTCGGCGTAAAACCTGCGGCCATTTTGAAAAATCGCAATCTCCTCCGGACATTACGGAGTTCCCTTGATTTTGCGACCGAAAAAACAGACACAGACTTCATTTCTCTTGTCCTAACATCCTACTGGCTTTGCTTTTCTCTTTCCTGTGCTATTTTATATACTTTTATTGTTTATATATTGTTTATTTTTCTTCTGGTGATTCTTACATGCAAAAAAAGTCCGTTTTTTAGCTTTCTCTTATAATTACATCGTAGTTATGGACATACAGTCCTGTATATTTCTTGACTCTACCATTTGTAGATGTTTATTAATACCTCGGCCTTGTCGAATTCTGGATTCTGATTGGTCGGAAGGTGTTGATTAA
The DNA here is from genome assembly GCF_023375685.1 of Ictalurus furcatus. Lineage (NCBI taxonomy): Eukaryota > Metazoa > Chordata > Actinopteri > Siluriformes > Ictaluridae > Ictalurus > Ictalurus furcatus. The sequence continues at coordinate 25,477,768 of NC_071269.1, forward strand.
TTTTCCCTAACAGCAGCTCTGACAGTAGCGCAGGTTTATATTAACACGCTGGTTATATCAATACGTTAGCGTTTCTATAGCAACGGCTCGTTCACAGAGACGTGTACGGCAGACGCTCCGCTAATACCAGACGGATTTTTTTCCATTGTTGATGCAAAGTTTTCTGTAAGGAGACATGTGTTTACGTATCGTGTACGGAAGGAGTCTCCAGTGTCAGCGCTGTAACAGTCAGAGGTAAAGCTGTAACTTTACGTTTTCTCGTCATCTTCAGGAAGGAGGAGTTTACGCTTTAACTTCAAAAGTAAACAGATGATGTGTCGTTTGTTAAGAAATTAAAAAATTGTAATCCTTTGCAACAAAAAACATAGACATAGACCATGTAAGAGCTTGCACGTTCAATTAGTTCCCATTGTTGTTGTTGTTGTTGATTCTCTTTCACGAGCTCACTTCAGCCTCATTTCAGCGTTCTCAATTCATTCATTGATCCATCCCTCCATCGATCAGCGGCATCGATCCTCCATCCGTTTGCCTCTGACAGCCTTTTAATTGACGAGAAAGCGGGTCAGATCAAGCAATTAGGCCAAGCCGAAGAAAACAAGGTTCTCTCTCTCTCTCTCGCTCTCTCTCTCGTCCAGGTGAGGGATGAGAGCGAGACGATGTAAATGGATAACGAATGCGAGAGGAATAGGCAGATGCGGGGTGTTTACGCTTTTTCATTTCAGAACGTGGATGAATTTTTCATGGCGATTCATAAAAAATCCATCAATATTTTACCTGGGGAGAGTGGAGGAGAGAAAAAAAGAAGAGGAAGGACAAACAGAGGAGAGACGAGAGAGCGCGAAAGAGAGCGAGAGTGAGAGAGCTTTCAGGAAATGAGTTGTCATGATAGTCCATTGAAGCCAGTCGAGCTACAGAAGGAAAGTTAGGATGATGGTGGAGGGGAAGAGGAGGAGAGGACGGGGACGAGGAGGAGACGGAGGGGTGATGGAGGGGTGATGGAGGGGAGATGGGGGTGTGTTTATGCACAGACAGAGAGCGAGGGATGACAAACACCTCCATGAGCTTGAGGGAGAAACAGAGCTCTGGATGGGAATAAGAATAGAGGAGGAGATAAAAAAGACGAGTGGAGTGAAGACAGAAGCAACAGAAACGATTGAGACGTCTTTATTTCCATCCTCCGTTCCAGTGACTCAGAATAAATGAAGATGTTAAGTGGAAAACACATTAAACATGTCTATAGTGAAAGGTCTGTGACGTGTCCAGAGGTTCGTGTGTAAATTTGTTGCTGGATTTTCGTTATTCCATTATTTTCTCCGCTGAAAACAAGACAGCAGCTAAAATAAGAGCGAAACGATGCAGAGTTATTACACAATTCAGCTACATGTTTTAAACCAGAATCTAAAAGATGCAATAAAAATCATGGGCCATCTGAGACTCTGTTACTCTGACCTTTAACCTCTGGAATGACAGCGCTAAATCGACACGTGCTTGGGGTCAAGTTGTTGTCCCATTTACAGGAATTTATGTGCGTGTGGAACGCCATCATCAGTCTACAGATAGTCAATTAAATATCTAATTAACTGAGGAGCAGCTTTAAATAATTCAGCCATATTGACCGGCCTGAGGGAGAGAGAGGAGCGGCTCGTAAATCACACCCACGCTGCCGAGAGAGCAAGACAGGCACCGAGCGAGACACAGATAAAGTCACAGAGAGACAGAGAGAGACACACACAGAGACACAGAGAGACAGAGAGAGAGAGAGAGAAACACACAGAGACACACAGAGACACACAGAGAAAGACACAGAGAGACACAGATAAAGATACAGAGAGACAGAGAGAGACACACACAAAGACACAGAGAGACAGAGAGAGACACACACAGAGACACACAGAGAAAGACACAGAGAGACAAATAGAGACACAGGGAGACAGAGACACACACAGAGACACAGAGACACACACACACACACACACACAGAGACACACAGAGGCACAGAGAGAGACACACACACAGGGAGACACACAGAGACACACACAGAGTCACAGAGAGACACACAGAGACACACACAGAGAGATACAGAGAGACACACACACACAGAGACAGAGAGAGAGAGATACAGAGAGAGAGACACAAAGACAGACACTGAGAGACACACACAGAGCCACACAGAAAGACACAGAGAGAGACACACACAGAAAGACACAGAGACACAGAGAGAGACCCACACAGACAGAGAGACACAGAGACACACAGACAGAGAGACACACACAGAGAGACACAGAGAGACACAGAGACACACAGAGAGAGACACACAGAGAGAAACAGGGCCACACAGAGAGAGAGACACAGAGACACACAGAGAGATACAGAGAGACACACACACACAGAGACAGAGAGAGAGAGATACAGAGAGAGACACAAAGACAGACACTGAGAGACACACACAGAGCCACACAGAAAGACACAGAGAGAGACACACACAGAAAGACACAAAGAGACACAGAGAGAGACCCACACAGACAGAGAGACAGAGAGACACACACAGAGAGACACTGACACACAGACAGAGACACACAGAGAGACACAGAGACACACAGAGAGAGACACACAGAGAGAAACAGGGCCACACAGAGAGAGGCACAGAGACACACAGAGACACACAGAGAGAGAGAGAGACACGGAGAGAAACACAGAGACACAGAGAGAGAGACACACAGAGACACACAGAGAGAGAGACACAGAGAGAAACAGAGACACAGAGAGAGAGAGAGACAGAGAGAAACAGAGACACACAGAGAGAGAGACACAGAGAGAAACAGAGACACAGAGAGACACAGAGAGAGACACACAGAAACACAGAGAGACACAGAGACACAGAGAGAGACACAGAGAGACACAGAGACACAGAGAGAGAGACACACAGAGAGAAACAGAGACACACAGAGAGAGAGACAGAGAGAAACAGAGACACAGAGAGAGACACAGAGACACACAGAGAGAGACACACAGAGACACAGAGAGAGACACACACACACAGAGACACACAGAGAGACACACAGAAACACAGAGAGACACAGAGAGAGAGACACAGAGAGAAACAGAGACACACAGAGAGACACAGAGACACACAGAGAGAGAGACACAGAGAGAAACAGTGACACAGAGAGACACAGAGAGAGAGACACAGAGAGAAACAGAGACACAGAGTGAGACACACAGAGACACAGAGAGAGACATGCAGAGACACAGAGAGAGAGACACACAGAGACACACAGAGAGACACAGAGACACAGAGAGAAACACACACAGACACAGAAAGACACACAGAGACACAGAGAGAGACACACAGAGACACACAGAGAGACACACAGAGTCACAGAGAGACACACAGACACACACACACAGAGATACAGAGAGACACCCACACACAGAGACAGAGAGAGAGAGAGATACAGAGAGAGAGACACAAAGAGAGACACTGAGAGACACACACAGAGCCACACAGAAAGACACAGAGAGAGACACACACAGAAAGACACAGAGAGAGTCACACACAGAAAGACACAGAGACACACAGAAAGAGAGACACACACACAGAGACACAGAGAGACCCTGAGACACAGACAGAGACACACAGAGACAGAGAGACACAGAGAGAAACAGAGACACACACAGAGAGACACAGAGACACACAGAGACACAGAGAGAGAGACACAGAGAGAGACACAGAGAGAAACAGAGACACACAGAAAGAGACACAGAGACACAGAGAGAGACACACAGAGACAAAGAGAGAGACACAGAGAGACACAGAGACACAGAGAGAGATACACACAGAGACACAGAGTGAGACACAAAGAGACACAGAGAGAGAGACACAGAGACACAGAGAGACACAAAGAGACACAGAGAGAGACACACAAAGAGACATGCAGATACACACACGTTTAGCCATATACTGTGCCAGTTTTTGGAAGACATTTAAATTTATTTTTGAATATATTATATTTAATATTATAACTAATAAAAAACACTGAAGTAATCTGGACATGCTTTTCAATCATTTCTATATAACAGGATTCATTCCTGAATTATTCTACAACTGAGACAAACGCTTCTTTCAGGATTGTTGTGAAGTAGTAAATTATATATAAACGTTGACACTCACTGCTAGCACGCAGTGATAAACGTTATCTTCTCTTAACAGTTATCACCTAATACTGCCTCTGGGAACACATTTCAGTGTGTGTGTGTGTGTGTGTGTGTGTGTGTGTGTGTGTGTGTGTGTGTTATCGTCCCAAATTCGGCAAAGAAAACCTTTAATGATTTTTTTTTTATTTTCTATTAAACAATCTTCCCTAGAATTATTATGACATGTTAACCTTTACAAAATACACACTTCTATATATATATCTAATAAATAATATCAGTAATGAACTACTTACACGCATACATAGTTTTCTATTGAAAGATTTCTTATAATACTTACGTAAAATAAATAAAAAACAAATACATTATTATTTGAGAATGGAGGCGTGATGAAGTGCTTACTGATGATGAATAAAAAAAATAAAGAAATAAAATGAATTACACGAATGCATTATATTACATGTGTTTGAAACTTTAAACAATAATATCGTTAAGCAGTCATTAATTAATTATTCATGAATCTTTAATGAGGAAAACTCCATACAGTGAATTTTTGCACTTTTTAAGAATAAATGCAAAAGAATATATTGATTTATTTGTTTGTTTATTTCATTATTGAGATGACATTTTCTTTACTCAGGTTCAGTTTCAGCTCGTCGGAGTTTTCGCCCATCGCACCACAGATAGCGGTCTGAAAGAATGAAATTGAACACGTTTTTAACTCGAGTGCGAGTGTGAACTCAGAGAGCGAGCTGCCAGTGTGTGTTTTTCTGTTTCTTATTCGGGAGCGTCTCGCCTGAAAGTCCCGGCACATGACAAACATGTAAACATGGTACGCGCGCAGGGGTGAGTGTATATTTTTACCTTCATCCTCTCTCTCACACACACACACACACTGTTGGGGAAAAAATCTCCTCCGGGAAACGATCCATGTCGGGAACGAACTCTTTCACATGGTTCACTTTCAACTCGGATGATTTAAGGGTTAACTTAACTTTTTTTTTTTTTTATCTAGATTAACATAAAACCAAAACGGATCACTTTTTCATTCAGTGATAAATATCTCTGGGCTACAGTCAGATTTAGTGATTTTCCGATCGCAGAAATGAACAAGCAGACTCCGCGATATTCGGAGCTGCTGTGATTTTTAAAAATGGCCGCAGATTTTCCGCAGATTTGGTCCAAGACGCGTCACAGTGCGCATTCGCCCAAAGCTCTCTTCGATTCACGAGTACAGCTAAATGTTCTCATTTACCAACAAACGTCACTACGAAAGACCGTGCGGAACTATCTTGTGTGACTGCGATTTCGCCGAGTCGAGTAGTTTTCTGCAAAAAATGAAGCACAAAAAAACTTTTTAAAAATCGGACATTTTTGGCCGCAACAATCACATAAAAATTCTGCGATATCCTGTACGGACTGGCTAGTTAACAGATTAGCATACGCCGCTACACTAGCTACTTTTTTTCACTGGTAAATAAATACATTATCCGAAAAAAACTATTTTTACGTACGATGAGAAACAATCGTAATAAGATAAGCCAAGAACTTTAACCACGAGCTGATTTGTTCTGCATCAGTATTAGGTCCTAATATCACTTTTCTTCTTTAACTCCTTTGTTATTCTGATGATAAAGTAAGGAATAAAACGCTCCGTGCCGTGCTGTTAGAGGAAAATAATCAAAGACAGCTTGGTTATTTCCCTCTAACAGGATGTCCCCAAGTGTTTTATTCCGTACAACAACAATCTGCCAACGATAACAGTTATTTATTAAATATAGCTGCAATACTGGGGTCAAACCAATCATCGTCACCCTGAGCAGCAAAAGAAGCTTTGCGACATGTTTTTGGTTAGAGTCCGATGAACAGTGCATGAGGAGTTCGAAAATGTAAACTTTCAATCATTAAAAAAAAAAAAAATTATTAAAAAAAGAAAAAAAAGAAAAATAGCTACTTCTTAGAATCTGTCCAGTATGTGGCGCTGTTCTGAAACCGCTCAGGTAGCACCTGGGCATGACGGTTATCATGCAGGAAAGCGCTCAAGAGTTATACGCCAAAATAGAGATTTCTCTATCTCCTGACCAGTAGGTGGTGCTGTTCTGAAACGCAGCAGGTCACCTCAGAGCCTAATGCTGATGACACATAGCAAGTTTCGCCACAATCCCTCAAAATGTTATGGAGATATACCCACACGTCCATTTTGGCGTGCTCGCCATCGAATTCATTGAAGCCCCATTCGAAAACGGTACGTTTTATCAAAATTCCGTGAGTAGGTTTTTGTTAGGGGTGTCTCTAGATGATGCACGACGATTTTGGTGCCAATCGGACAAATGGCCTAGGACGAGTTCCAAAAAGTAGGTTTTTCATAAAATTCAAAATGGCGGAAAGAAGAGCGGACGAAGAAGAAAAAGAATAATAATAATAATAAGAGAAGAAGAAATAGAAGAAGAAGAAGAAAACTAAAAAACAATAGGGGTGTTCGTCCCTTTGGGGCTTGACCCCTAATTAAACAATGACATGTATGTTTTGTCCGTTTATAGTTACTTTTGAATATTAAGTAGTTAGTTCCTGTTCTCACATGTATGTTACAGCAGCTATAAACGGTCGTTCCCTCGCCCGCCCTCTCTTTTTTCTCTCTCTTGAAGTTAAAAAATTCAAATAAAACAAAAAAAAAAGCATAAACAGGTCTGTCCTGAAGAAATCAGAAAACTGGACCTGACACTGGAGACTCCTTCCATAAATGTTAAATAAACTCATTCCTCCTTACTGAAAACTTCACCACATCAAACATTTTTTAATCAGTTTGTTATCAGCGGCGTGTCCGCCCTGCGACCAAGCGGTTACTATAGAAACGCTAACGTATTAAAGCGAGCGCATTAATATAAACCTGCGCTATTGTCAGAGCCGCTGTCCTAGAGAACTAATCACCACCTTCTGACCAATCAGGATCCAGGATTCAAGAGCGTTGTGGTGTAATTCTACTACTGATAGTCTTCTCGTTTTCTCTGGATGTAAACCTTTATATTGTGCGCTATATCAGCACAGTGTCGTTTTGCGTACGATGTTACACGATGATGTCACTAAAACGAATAAATCGTCACGAGATAATCTTAGTACATCGGTTTAAATCGATACCGGATGATGTTATTACTGGATGGTAATGTCAGTATATTCTGTGCTGCTTCGATATTAGGTGATGATGTCACGAAAATAAATAAAACCGGCGCTTGAAACATTAAAAAACAAAACACGCTTATGTGCCGTATATTTGATGATAATGTTAGTATATTTTGCAGCATATCAATACTGGATGGTAAGGTCACTCCATTATGCAGTGAGTCAATATGAGGATGCGGAGCGAGAGACGATCTGTTTATTATTGAAACATCGTTTTGAATTTATTTATTTATTTATTTATTTATTTATTTATTTATACTAAAATGCATGTTTGTGGTGTAAAATGGAAACTATTCTGCAACACACATACAGTACACACATTCATTTTGGATTAGAGATGGGCCAGAGATGAGTGTGTGTAGTTTAGAGTGATGAGAATGCCATGTCTTTTCAGTGAGTCAGTTCATTTGACTCAGCTCACCAAGAAGAGTCGACTCTTTTGGTTCACAAATGACTCTTTTGACTCTTTTTTTTTTCCCCAAAGTTTTGTTTTTGTTACTCTGTCGTCTATTTCATTTAATTTTGAGTCTTGATACACAGTGAGAGAGAGAGAGAGAGAGAGAGAGAGAGAGAGAGAGAGAGAGATTGTCAGTTTCATGGCAGGTTCTCTGTTCCATGCGGGACGCTCCTGAGCCACCTGATGGAAAAAACAGGAGATGTTTCTGATAGAGGACATTGCTGCAATGTGTGTGTGTGTGTGTGTGTGTGTGTGTGTGTGTGTGTGTGTGTGTGTGTGTGTGTGTGTGTGTGTGTCCTACAGTGTGGAATTCTGAAGATCGTTCTAAGATACCGACAGTTTCAGTTCAGGACAGTTTCCAGGTCCACACACTCTTAAAAAAATGTAAAAAGTTCTTTGATTGTCCCTCTGGGGGAACCCTTAAAGGTTCTAAGGTAGAACCCTACAGCAGAGCGCTTCCCTGTCAGAAAGGGAAACTTCATAACTTTCTAGCTGTTAAGAAGAAAATAATAAGCAATATCTTGGAGTTTGTACTACAACCTTAAGGGTTCTTAGCCTCCTAAAATGGGTTCTCATCTGGAACACGTTCTGGAACACACACTTTTAGAACATTAGAAATAAACTTCAGTTGGCTTGAATGAAGAACCCGACAACAGAGGGTTCAAAGTAGAAGAGAACCCTTAATTATATCAACAAACCCTTAAAGAACCCTCGAAGAACCTTATTTTTGCTCCATGTACCAAGAAGCAGAATGTTAAACTCCTAACAGGTTCTAGACATTAAAGAAAAAAAAAAAAGAGTAATATTTTGGAGTTTGTACTGAGTTCATACATACACAAAAAGGGTTCTTCAAGGGTTCTTTGGATAACTGGATAAGAGTTCTTAGCCTCTTAAATGGGTTATTACCTGGAACACTTTCTGATGCACTCAAGGGATCCAAGTAGAAGCCTTAGTAAAAGTAAAAGCCGCTGCACCTCCTCTCTGTATACTGACTTGTCCTTCTTGGTATGTTGAGCAAAAATAAAGTTCTTCGAGGGTTCTTTAAGGAATCATTGGATAATTAAGGGTTCTTCCGTTCCTGGACTTCCTAAACTTGGCTCTAGTCTGGAACAGTTCCTAATACATTCTTAGAAAATGTTAAACCATTAAGGGTTCTTTTAGTTGTTTCTCTTGGGGTTCCATGTAGAACTCTACAACAAAATGTTTCACTATCAGAAAAGATTCAGAATACTATACTTGGGAATGAGAACCTTTCATTATCCAACGAACCCTTGAAGAACCTTTGTTTTTAAGAGCGTTCCAAGCACCAAGAATCTTAATGTTAAACTCCCGACAGGTTCTAGATGTTAGGAAGTAAATAATGAGCGATGATTTGGAGCTCGTATCGCAAACTTCCCTGGTTAATAAACATACACTCTTAGAACAAAGGGTTCTTCACGGGTTCTTTAAGGGCTCATTGGATAATTTAAAGGTTCTTAGCCTGGTAAAATGGGTTCTATTCTGGAAATTTTTCTTATGCACTTTTGAGACAAAATTATGAAACCTTTAAGTGTTGTTCGCTCGAAGGTTCTACGCCGAATCCTACACAGGGTTTCATTATAAGAAAGGGTTCCATGTAGAACCTTTAAATCAGGCAAAGAAACCTTAATTATCCAATGAACACTTAAAGAAACTTTATTATAGCAAAGTAGCGTAAATGGAATGCATGAAACCTTGATTCGTTAGCACTAAAATGACGAAATAAATAAATAGATAAATAAATAAATATGAAACTTGAAGGAATTCATGAATTTATTAGAAAATTTGACTTCATAAATCTCAGTGGAAATAAATACATTCTTTCCCCCTCTACATCACATACAAATGAATAAATACATCTTTCTCGCACAAATTTTCTTCGTTAAATTCTTTTTTTTTTTTAAAAAAAGGGAGTCTTTCTAACACAAACCTGTGGTGTTAATTTAGCTTAGCATGCTCTCATTAGCATAATGCTAACACGGCTAAAATAAATAAATAAATAAATAAATAAAAACTGCTCTTACTTTGTCCCCTGTGGGAATGACGGACAGCTCAGCACTTTGTGGAACAGGTAGCGGATCGGGTATCTGGGAAAAGAGCGAGTCAGGACTTTGTGATGGTGTGATGGTCAGGCCAAGCGGTGGAGACCAGCGGGAAATGCGGGAACTCCGACACGGACACGGAGCGATGAGGAGATAAACACAAAAATAAATAAACCACAGATTAGATTCCAACTCCGATAAATGACCATACTGTAAACACTGAAAATATACAGAGGATACACACACACACACACACACACACACACACCTTAGTGTGTGTGTGTGTATGTGTGTGCAAAAACAGAAAATATTACTTAAATAACATATATATAGAGTATAAACACATTGACCTACTAACTAAATCTAAACAAAAAACAAACAAACAAATAAATAAATAAGAGATGTGTACACTATTTTGTACATATAAAGTATTTTTTTTTTATATTATTAATTGTAAATTTGTGTTTGTCTGTCTGTCTACAGTGAATACCAAAAATTATTGGCACCATGTGTGGATCAAGAAAACAAACAAACAAACAAACAAAGAACTCAGTAAATAATAATAATAATAATAATAATAATAATAATAATAATAATAATAATATTATATTTAAATGTAATAAAATGGTGTTATAGGCCATCATAAAGTCTGTCTGTCTGTATATGTAATATTTTATCCCCTTCTATCTATCTATCTATCTATCTATCTATCTATCATGAGAAACAAAAGTAATGGCACCCTTCGTTGGGCTAACTAGACTAATTAATTAATTAAAAACAATACATTTAGTGCATTTAATAACTCTCTGTTGTAGACAACAGTCTGTCTATCTATAGTGAGAAACAAAAGTAATGGCACCCTTTGTGTGATCAAAAAAAAAAAACCCTACAAATAGATTAATTAAAAATAATTGTAAATTATATTTTAAACATATTTTAATTTAAATTAGTTATTTTTTTTTATTATTTTTTTTAATTTTTTTTTTTTTTACAAAATAATGTTTTGTATTGTTGTAGCCTAGTGTAAGAGTCTGTCTGTGTGTCGGATTTTCTGTCTATCTATACAGCACCGAAACTATTGGCACCCTTTGTTGGGCCAGCTAAACAAACAAATAAAAATAAATGTCATATTGAATAGTAAATGTGGACATAAAAAAGTAAATAAATGGAAAATTGTAATGAAATCATGTTATTCACTGCACTGTCTGTCTGTCTGTCTATAGTGAGCACCAAAACTATTGGCACCCTTTGTTGCATTCAATTAAACAAATAAACAAATAAATGAAATAATAATAATAATAATAATAATAATAATAATAATAATAATAATAATAACAAACATACTGGCTTTATAAAACCTTTGTCCATTTAAATTGAACAGTTCCTAAATAAACGTAAAGAGACAACTTCATTTCTATCGGGTTCTTTCTCCCAACTGTTATATATAGTTTTTTGAAGGGATTTATTTCAGAACTCCTCACAGCACACTTCAAAGCCGTCCAGAGTTTTCTTCTTCTTCTTCTCATCCATTCCTCGCTGCATTTCCAGGTTTGTTTTGTGTCATTATCAGTTTTCTGTGTGTTTCTTTCATGACAGATCGAAATCCAGTTCCAGAGGCAACAAAAACACCTCCAACACACACACACACACACACACACACACACACACACACACACACACTCTGCAGGCTTCGGGTTCTTTTCTCGCTATGAAGTTGTTATAATTTACTTTATGATAATTGACATTTCGTTTTGTCCCAGAAGGACGGAAACTTTTCAACACACATTTCAGCTAAATCTAGTAAGAGTTCGTAGTGTGTGTGTGTTTGTGTGTGTGTGTGTGTGTGTGTGTGTGTGTGTGTGTGTGTCTTTTAGAAGTGGGATCTTCCTGGGTTTTCTCTTTTTTTGGGCCTCATTTTTATTCAGATAGCAGCAGAAGGTGCGACTTGAAACTGCTGAAAAACACCTTGAAGGTCAGCTTGGATCTTTTTTTTTTTCTTTGAAGAAGAAACTTCTTCCAGCATTCTTCTCTTCAGTCCTGGGTTACATCCTCTAATCTAGATCTTTTTCCCAGTTTTGTTTTGTCTCACTGCAAACTGCAAAGACACAGTTTTCTAGAAGAACGAGTGAAACAAAATGCCAGGGTGCCAATACTTTCAGTCACGGTTGTTTTTATCTTTAATCTACTATTCATCTATCTATTATCTATGATCTATTATGTAGCTACCATTCATAAGAGAGAAACAGTGAATGTGTGTGTGTGTGTGTGTGAGAGAGAGAGAGAGAGAGAAATAATAATAATAATAATAATAATAATAATAATAATAATAATAATAACAATAATAATTTTAAAAAGCTCTATATACAAAGACATTTCTGTACACATGCCTGAGGCAGTGACTGAAGCATATGGTGGAGAGTGTGAGAAACACCCCCTACACACACACACACACACACACACACACACGCACACACTCTCTCACACACACACACACACACTCAAAACACACCTCTGCTATGTAGCTGCTTCCTCTTCCAGCACTGAGGGCGCCGGTGTTTTGCCAAGTGTGTGTGTGTGTGTGTGCCAAGCGCAGACTTTCTGAAAATAATAAAGATCATATTCAGCTTAGCAGCTCTTTTCCTGTGAGCTCTCTGCATAAACACACTGCAGCTCACTCACTCACTCTATCTCTCTCTCTCTCTCAGTCTCTCTCACACACACACACACACACACACACACACACACTGTATCCTGAGGATATGAAAGCCACGCATAAATAACTCTCGTGGTCTAATCAGTGCCCGGCGTTTATTATGACCCGTCCTTGCCGCGATCGCTCTCATATTTGTGCAGCAGGAGGTTTAAAGCCTCAGATTTATTTCTCATAATGGCTGAATATTATCCGCAATAATCATCACGCCAAAGCGTCTGATACGTAAACAGAGCGTGTAAATGTAAATGTATCGCTGTGGATGGAACAGGATGAAAATTCAAGACCGTGAAAGAGACCGTGTTCGTTTCGATTAGTTGGCTAACATTAGAAAGATTAGCGATGGCTAGTTTAGCTAGGTTAGAAAGCTAGAACCAAAAAGACCTCCAGAAGATCATATGAAAATAAACGATCAGGTAATGAATAGCAGGACAGCGTGGGTTTAGCGTGAGATAGTTTTACCTCGCCGTTTACTTGAGTTTACCTGAGAGCGGATCAGGAGCTAGTCAGGTATAACAGCTAGCCGATGTCCGAGTTGGACACATACGTGCTACTGCATTCGACTAAAACTCCTAACTTTTTGCAAAAAAACCCCCAAAGAAAACACCTGCTCTGGATCTCCTCGATCGACGGTCTCCTCACCCCCGAGTTCAGTAAGTGGCGTCAAAAAAAATGTCCGCTCAGAGCGTGAACATTAATCACAGCAGCCCTTCTTACCTTTACATGAGTTACACTGCACTGGATTAGCGCGCACTAGCTTTAGATCAATCACCGTACAGGACAGACACGTGCACTATAGCCTGCAGGTGACTGCTCTGAGGGAAATACTCTCTACAGCACTCGGCGCAGTTAGCCTGCTAGCTTGTCGCTAACAACACAAACACAGAGACGTCCATGTGGGTTTTCCCCCCTCACTGTGCAGCTGGAAAGCAGCTCATGGAGGTCGTAATTTGTAGAAATAACGTCATTCCGAGTTACCAGTCCATCGCATGCAGCGTAAAACTACGTACAGATCAGCAAGCGACGGGCGCGCCTTTATTATTTTACGGATGTGGACGACACGGAGTTGCGAAATGCTGCAAAGTGACTTTTTCTCAACTTTATGCAAATTAGGTCTGATTTCACAAAGCGACAGATCGGATCGGACGATTCCTCCGACCCGTCCTGTGGAGCGTGCGCTCTGATATTTTAAGTGATGTGAGCAGAGTGCGTGTTATTCATCTCTCCAGTCTTTCTCTCTCTCTCTCTCTCTCTCTCTCTTTCTATCTCTCTCTCTCTCTCTCTTTTTCTCTCTCTCTTTCTCTCTCTCGAGCTCTCTCCCTCTCTCTCTTTCTCTCTCTTTCTTTCTCTCTTTCTTTCTATCTCTCTCTCTTTCTCTCTAAGG
>NC_071269.1:25501707-25529207 GCF_023375685.1 Ictalurus furcatus
TCCAATTAACGCCACACCATGCAGTGTTTTCTTCTCTACCAGCTATATATTGTTTCCTCAGTTTTGTCGATATGCCGATGAGGGGCGGGGCATCTAACACGGCGTGCTGTTTTTCATTTCCAATTCTCTGAGAAAAGTCTTAAAACAGTCTAATCTAATCTAATCCAATCCAATCTAATCTTTGTGGCCCCTAAGTGACAACCTCCTTGGTGGATATTTAGTGTGGGCAGTTGGTGGCGCAGTTGGTCACCAACACCAATATTTAGTTGGTGTGGGCAGTGGTAGCTCGGTGGTTAAAGGTTACTCTGGGTTACTGATCAGAAGGTCATGAGTTCAAGCCCCAGCACTGCCAAGCTACCACTGTTGGGCCCTTGTGCAAGGCCCTTAACCCTCTCTGCTCAGTTGTATAAATGAGATAAAGTAAGTCACTCTTTATAAGGGTGTCTGCCGAATGCTGTAAATGGATACTGTGAGTAGTGGACTCTTATACCATCAGCTGGAAAATAGGAATGCCTTGAGAGCAATTTTTGTACTTTTATAGTACAACATTTTTATACTACTATGTTTGTTTATTATTTTGTCCCCGATCAGCCCCTCAAGCTATTTTATTTACCAGATACCCAAAAAATAACGGTACAGTATGTCGTGTATCCGCAAGGAGTTCGAGTCACATCAGGTGTCCCTCATGGCTCTGTGTTAGGCCCGCTGCTGGTTAGACTGTACACCTGTGAAGCATCATTCTGTTCATTCTTATTACTGGTGTGCTGATGATACTCCACTCTACCTGTCCTTCCCTCAGGACCACGTCCCCGTCTCATCCTAATCACTTCAGCAAGGCCGATGCGTTTGCACAGTACAGTCTGTTTAGGTGAACCATCTGAGTTTTCTGTAAGAGATAGATGAAAGTGTGTGTACTGTAAATAACACGTACATGCGGTTCATTTCTGAAGAAGATAGTACTGTGTCCTGAAAGCTCCAGGGTTCGATCCTGAGCTCAGGGTACTTTCCTCCAGGTTCTCTGGTTTCCTTTCACCTTCCTCTCAATATTTGCCCCAGTTGTGATACCATCCAGGATGTAGTCCCACCTCACTCTCAATGTTCCTGGGATAGAGTCTGGGATCTACCGCGACCCCGACCAGGATAAACCGCTTAATATTACTGCAGATTTTCCACAGATTTGGTCCGAGACACATCATGTGACGTCATCACGACCCGCATTCAGCCAAAGCCGTCTTCGATTCATGAGAGCGTCGAACATGAGGACAACTAGAAGGTTTCGTTTATCGACAAACATCATGGCGAAAGACTGTGCACAACAATTTCATGCGATTACAATTTCACCGATTCAAGTAGTTTTCCGCAAAAAAAAATAAATAAAAAAAGCACAAAAAATACTCTGAAAGTTGCATCGCAAATTTTGAAAAAAGCCTGTTTCATTATAGTTTGGACTCAGGGAGAGAGAGAGAGAGAGAGAGAGAGAGAGAGAGAGAGAGAGAGAGAGAGAGAGAGAAGCAGACATGACTGCTGGAATCCTCCAGGGTTGCATCAACCCCTAAAATGTATTCAAATATGTTCTGGTAAATTACAAACCTTTAAACACATAGCAGAGAGAGAGAGAGAGAGAGAGAGAGAGAGAGAGAGAGAGAGAGAGAGAGAAAGTTGTCTGCTTGACAGTAATTACCCAAGCACTTTGCATTCATCGTCTCTCACTCTCTTTCTCTCTCTCTCTCTCACTCACTCTCTCTCCCGCTCTCTCTCTCTCACTCTCTCTCCCGCTCTCTCTCTCTCTCTCTCTCTCCCGCTCACTCTCTCTCTAACTCTCTCTCTCTCTCTCCAACTCTCTCTCTCTCACTCTCTCTCCCACTCTCTCTCTCTCTCTCTCTCTCTCTCACTCTCTCTCCCGCTCTCTCTCTCTCTAACTCTCTCTCTCTCTCTCTCTAACTCTCTCTCTCTCTAACTCTCTCCCGCTCTCTCTCTCTCTCTCACTCTCTCTCCCGCTCTCTCACTCTCTCTCTCTCTGTGAGGGACGAGGTGGTGCAATGAAGCGAAGTTACTGTTACCACCCTGAAATATTTTATTCCTCTCACACCATATCAATTTGCCAAAGATTACAGGTTTTATTTTACCGTTTATTTACCGTTGCATTTCATGTTATGGGAGATCTATGAATTTAGTTCGTTCCAGTTCTCACTTACGTTATAGCAGCTATAAACTGTCACCCCTTCACCAGCCCTCTCTTTTTCCTCTCTCTCTTCAAGTGAATAAGACCCCACTCAGCTCGTCATGTTACTGAGAAACCTCGGTCACAAAACGTCAACTCCTCTGTCTTGTAGATGTCGGAAAACGTCAAGTTCAGCTTTAGCTCTGACACCGGAGACTCCTTCCATCAATGTTAAACCTCCCTTTATATGAAGCGTCCGCTGTACGAGCCCCTGTGAACGAGTCGTTGCTATAGAAACGATAACGCATCAGAACGAGCGCATGAATATAAGCCTGCGCTACTGTCAGAGCTGCTGTTCTGGAGAACGCATCAACACCTTCTGACCAATCAGAGTCCAGAATTTAACAGCACTGTTTATATAAAGCGCAAAGTTTGTGTAATATATGCTAAGTTGATTTAGCGTGCAAAAAGCCATGCTTAATGGTACAATTACAGCGGAAATGAGACGGAAGTGTCCAGAAAATGGAAATTACCCACAGATGACACTAAAAACGGCATTAATCACATTCAGTAACGACTGCTAAGTGAGGATTTCATGGCTTCTACCATATTCATGTGAGATATAAGAGAACGTTCTTCTCATAACCATAGTAGTCATGTTTGTATTTAAATATAGCGTAATGTATATTAGTGAACAATAATTAAATCTTATTTGATTAACGGATAAAACTTTTAACCCTGAAAGAACTCAGATTGTTCGACACTTCTTCAGCATCAGCTCTGACAGCGATAAAGTCCTGCGTCTGTGAACTGTCGAGAGCGACGTCATGTGAAAGAGGGAAAAAAAAACACAGAGGAGGCGTTTGTTTTTGTTGTAGCTTTCCGGACTTTCTGTGCAGGTTATTAATGTGCGGTTTAAAGCTAGATCCAGGGGGGAAAAAAAAGCCTTATCTCACTGCCTCTGCTCTCACATTCTGTTCTGTCTGGTTCTTCTGGGCCAAACGGTGAACAGACACCAGACACTGCTATGTGTTTATCAGAGCAGAAACGAGCGCTCAGCATTAATTTAGAGGATCTGAAGAGGAAAAAAAAAACCAACAAAAACAAACTCAAACTCTAACAGTTTCTTCAAGTATGTTGTGATTTCTGCTTCATCACAACAACTGTACTGGACGGTACAACAGTGATCCTTTATTTATTCATCTTCAGAAACTATCCTTCAACTCATCAACTTGGACTAGCCTTCTCATTGGTATGAGAGAAATAAAATATATTTGAAGTATATTCCCATTGATATTTTACATTTTTAGTACACCTGGGTGACTAGGAACAGGAAATTTTTCAACCATGACTTCCTGTTTCACAGGGGTATAAATATGAGGTAACACACAGGCCAAATTCCCTTAGTCATTCATAACAATGCGTAAGAGCGAGGAATATAGCTGTGATGTACGGCAAAAGGTTGTTGAGCTTCACACAATGGGAAGTGTCTATAAGAAAATAGCACCATTTCCACCATCAGGGCAATAATTAAGAAGTTCCAGTCCACTGGAAATGTTATGAATGGACCTGGAATTGGACGTGTGTCTGTATCGTCTCAACGCACTGTGAAGAGGACGGTTCGAGTGGATAAAACATCTCCAAGGATCACAGCTGGAGAACTGCAGATGTTAGTTGTGTCTTGGGGTCAGAAAGTCTCCAAAACTACAATCCGATGTGACGTACATCGCCACAAGTTGTTTGGAAGGGTTTCAAGAAAAAAGTCTCTACTCTCATCCAAAAACAAACTCGAGCGTCTTCAGTGTGCAGACACTACTGGAACTTCAAATGGGATTGGGTTCTATGGTCAGATGAAACCAGAATAGAGATTTTTGGTGATAAACACAGAGGTGGTTTTGGAGCACACAGAGAGGTAGCCATATGGAAAAGTCCCTCATGCCCACGGTTAAATATGGAGGTGGATCTTTAATGTTTTGGGGCTGTTTTTCTGCCAGAGGACCTGGACATTTTGTTAGGATACATGGCATCATGGACTCTATCAAATATCAACAGATATTAAATGAAAACCTGACTGCCTCTGCCAGAAAGCTTCAAATGGGCCGTGGTTGGATCTTCCAGCAGGACAATGATCCAAAACATCATCAAAATCACCACAGAAATGGTTTACTGACCACAAAATCAAGGTCCTGCCATGACCATCCCAGTCCCCTGACCTGAACCCCATAGAAAACCTGTGGGGTGAACTGAAGAGGAGAGTCCACCAGCGTGGACCTCGAAATGTGAAGGATCTGGAGAGATTCTGTATGGAGGAACGCTCTCAGATCCCTCACCATGTATTCTCCAACCTCATCAGGTATTATAGGAGAAGACTCAGAGCTGTTATCTTGGCAAAGGGAGCTAGCATAAAGTATTGACTAAAAGGGTGCCAATAATTGCTGCACACACATATTTAACGAAGAGATTTTTTTAA
Organism: Ictalurus furcatus; assembly: GCF_023375685.1. Lineage (NCBI taxonomy): Eukaryota > Metazoa > Chordata > Actinopteri > Siluriformes > Ictaluridae > Ictalurus > Ictalurus furcatus. The sequence continues at coordinate 25,506,339 of NC_071269.1, forward strand.
TAAAACTGTGTTGTATTTGCAATTGTTTGATATCCATCCAGTATTTTTGTGAAGTTTTTTTTTAAACTAAAGATCAAAAGGTTAAACAATGAAGACAATTTTTCACAGCCTTCTTTGCTCATATTTACCAAGGGTGCCAATATTAATGGAGGACATTTTAAATATACACTGGTGAATTTTATACACAAGCGATGTCCCTCCAGAATGTTTAATTTTAGCGGCAAGACAACTGCTTTGCTGTCAAAAGTGGAATGCTAGTTGCGCCACCCTTAGTGGTTAGCACGTTCGCCTCACACCTCCAGGGTCGGGGTTCGATTCCCACCGTGGCCCTGTGTGTGTGGAGTTCGCATGTTCTCCCCGTGCTGTGGGATTTCCTCCGGGTACTCCGGTTTCCTCCCCCAGTCCAAAGACATTCATGGTAGGCTGATTGGTGTGTCTAAAGCACTGCGATGGATCTGCGATGGATCTGCGCTGGAACCTGCGATGGATTGGCACCCTGTCCAGGGTGTACCCCGCCTTGTGCCCCATGCTCCCTGGGATAGGCTCCAGGTTCCCCGTGACCCTGAAAAGGATAAGCGGTAGAAGATGGATGGATGGATGGATAGTTGCGCCACCCACTGGTAAATGTTACTATGGCAACCAGTAGTAGGAACGCTTACTGGCGTTGCAATTTGAAATCACAATTCTACACGAATTAGGTACACTCTCATAAAGCGACAAATCCAAACAATTCCCCGGACCGAACCCATGGTGCACGTGGTCCGACGTTTCTTCAGAGCCCTGCTTTCCCTCCAACTTTACTTCCTTCCTCTCCGGTCATACAACACCTCTCCTTAAAAATGTCCAGAGGCCTTACAAAGGAAAATAAAGCTTGGAAGAAAGTAACAGAGATGCGGGTGACACTGCATGTGGTGAGTATACGTAGCTAGTACAGTTAACTTGCGAAGTTGTGCATTGCTAAAAAAAACAAAAAAACAAAAAAAAACAATTAAATAGTTATATAAAATAATGATGAAAGTTCTGAACGATTTTTGCTCTGACAAGAGTTTAGAGGAGAGAGTGTATTATCCTGAGGAATACATTTAGCTGTTTAGCGTTATCATGTAAACTAAAAGAAAAAAGGTAGATCTGGGATGGAACGAAAAAGAGAGAGAGAGAGAGAGAGAGAGAGAGAGAGAGAGTGTTGAGTTGATGAGGCATTGTAAACAGCAGATGCAAGCTGTTCCAATATCAAGAACTCATTACAACAGCAGCAAAGTGGAAGTGTTTGTGTGTGTGTGTGTGTGTGTGTGTGTGTGTGTTCTGACTTCGGTACACAGTACATTGCGTTTGTGGTCATGTTCTGGAACTACTACTTCAGTTTGCTCTCTTCAGAGTCTTACAGGACACACACACACACACGCGCGCCGTAAATTGTGATTGTCCGTAACGTTCCCTGTTTATAAACATGCGTTGTGGCTGAAGCTGATTTAAGAATTAAAAAGTAGGGAGCTACAGTAACTTCCTGCTGAGTAACGCATCAGGACGCTACTTGGTTATATTCTGACTGAATTATTGAATCGATCATTAATTTGATTTAGGAATGGGATTTTAGCTAAAATGGTCTCCACATATTATTATGAATTAGAACTAAAATACAGCAAGCTCTGTTCGGATGAAATGACACTGTCAAACGGTGTAACTCTAGAAGATCCGTATGACTCGGCATCCTGTCAGTGGCTAAAGTATGCTAAGCTGTGCTCTAGCCTGTAATGACCAAACTTATGGCGTGTCATGTCGTGTCGGAAAGATCGTATTTACGAGTTGAACGCACATGAACGCCACCACAAAATTGTAATTACGAGTGGGGAAACTCTGGATTTTCCTGAGTTCAAGCCCCATCCTCAGCAACCTGTGCTCCCTTCACGGACCCTAGTTCGAATCCTGACCTCGACCACCCTATTTCAACTCACCTTTCTCACACATCCTCACTCCCCCTTCAATAAACCCTATTAACTTTCAGTCCTGTGTCTGTGTTAAGCATTTGGGTCCCTTCATCTTTGTGTCCCCCATAAAAGAATGATCTGGCCATCATGGACCCAGAAGAATCAGATAGCCTGCATTCAGCCTTGTCCCACCACGGCACCCTCCTAGGCCGGTACGAACCACCAAGCCATGATAAACCAGATTGAGTTCCTCACTAAGCAACTCAACCGCATCCTCCCTCAACCGACCCAGATGCCCCCTGGCCCCAAGTCCTGTCAGTCTACCCCTGTGGCTCCCTCTGCTGCCTCTCCTAGTCCTCCACAGCATGAAGCACATGTCCCAGACCCTGAACAATATGCAGGTGACATAAGAAATGCAAGTCCTTGCTCCTCTAGTGTTCTCTCATGTTTGCCCAGCGTCCCTTAAGCTACGCCACCGATGAGGCTAAGGTGGCCTACATCATGGGGCTATTGAGGGGAGATTCCCTAGCCTGGGCCACTGCCCGCTGTGGTCCTCCCTCATGACCTTCACCACCAAACTTCAGAGGGTTTTCGACCACCCAATACAGGGGAAGGAGGACGCCAGATGCCTGCTCTCTCTCCACCAGGGGCACTGCAGTGTGGTGGAGTACTCTGTGGAGTTTCGGGTCCTGACTGCTGAGTCAGCCTGGAATGAAGAGGCACTCCAGAGAGCGTTTGTGAATGGACTCAGCGAGCGGATGAAGGATGAGTTAGCCCTGAAGGTTGAGTCAGACTCCCTCGACCAACTAATTTCCCTTTCTATCAGGTTGGATAACCGCATGCGGGAGTGGCATAAAGACAGAGCCAGCCAACTCCTGGGACTTTTCAGCTCCAGATGTCTTCTCCTCTCATCTGCCAATCCTGCCCCCGAGCTTCAGACCTATCCCAGAATTCTGTTGCCTAACTCTGTTGCCTAACACATCTGGTTCAGACCTGACTTACCCCTGCTGCGAGAAGATTCCAGGCAGGTGCATGCTTTTATTAGGGCAACCAGGCCACGCCCTGGCTAACTGCTCCCTACATTTAAATGGGGGGGGGGGGGTGCTCACCAGTAGAACTGGGGTTACTCATCGTGTCCCTGAATTCCCCCATTACGGTCAACACCCTGGATGGGAAATTCCTGGCCTGGATAACCCATTGCACTGCCCATTTGCTCCTTGTGCTTTCTGGGAACCACCATGAGAAGGTTCAGCTGAACCTCATCTCCTCCCCAGGTACCCCGCTGGTGCTAGGCTATTCTTGGCTGAAAAGGCACAACCCCAAATAGACTGGTCAGCAGGGAGGGTTGCGAATTGGAGCCCTTTTTGTTAGGGGTGGGGTTAGGGGCGGGACAGTGTTTGTATGTTTATGAACTTGTTAATGTGAAATGGAGCAAAATCCAACCACATCATCCTCATGCTTTCCAATTTGAAAAAGAAAAATGAGACATGGAAAAAAGTGAAGAGTGACATTGGGCTTTAGTGACGTCTTCTGTTGTTAGAATTTTGAAGGGAAAGTGTGTGCGTGCGTGTGTGTATGTGTGTGTGTGTGTGTGTGTATGTGGTTTGACATTCCCATCGCAAAGACATTCAAAACAATAAGAATACAACTGACAAAGTGAGCTTCATTCATCCAGCTTTTGCCAATGTATGTGTGTGTGTGTTTTATGTGTGTGTGTGTGTGTGTGTGTGTGTGTGTGTGTGTGAGCAGTGCAGAACTTTTTGTCTTTAAGATTTGAAGCACATCTCCCTTTAAGGACCGACAGCAGAGACAAACTTTTTTTCCCGTCCTGTCCTCTGATCTTCTGATCTCTGACAGTCAAGATAGGTTTTTAAGTTTTTTGAAGGAACCTAGGACGTCAGGAAGAGTGTGGGTGTGTAACAGGAGGAGTGTGAGTGTGTAACAGGAGGAGTGTGAGTGTGTAACAGGAAGAGTGTGAGTGTGTAACAGAAGGAGTGTGAGTGTGACCTGAAATAGATGAAGAGTTAATGATAAATTACACTGTCAGGGTGTAACACAATACCACTTCTGTTGTGTGTGTGTGTGTGTGTGTGTGTGTGTGTGTGTCTCTGTGTTTAATGCTTCAAATATCTGTATCTGGATTTAAACCTGAAATGGGCGTTGCCTAAACTAGAAGGATAAAAAAAAACTGAATTAGTAAATCTAGAAGGCTCTAGATAACTCCCATATAGTAGAAATGTGAGCAGTGGTGTGTAAATTGAAGTTCTGATCTTTCCTCAACTGCACACCCTGTGTGTTTTTTTACAATCCTTCTCAAGCACATATGGACCTATTGCACACTTCCGTGTTTACGAAAAGTTCTTCCCCAAACTGTTCCCACAAAGTTTGAAGCATGTGATTGTACAGAACGTCTCTGTATGCTGTGGCATTACAGTTTCCCTACACTGGAACTAAGAAGCCCAACCCTGTTCCAGCATGACACAAAGTGCACAAAGCGAGCTTCATGAAGATGTGGTGTGTGAAGGGTGGAAGAAGAACTCGAATGTCCTGCACAGAGCCCTGACCTCAACCCCACTGAGTACCTTTGGGATGAACTGGAACTGGAGCCTCCTCACGTCAACATCACAACATCAGCGCCTGACCTCATCCTCACTAACGCTCTTGTAGCTGAATGAACACAAATCCCCACAGCCACGCCCTAAAATCTAGTGAAAAGCCTTCCCAGAAGAGTGGAGCGCAGTATAAGAGCAAATACAGGGGAATAAATCTGGACTGAGACGTTCAACAAGCTCATATGGGTGTGACGGTCAGGGGTGCACAAACTTACACTTACACTATAGTGTACGGTATACAGTATCAAGTGATGTACTGCTTTACATCAGATGTCTTCAGGCCATGAAGAATACTGTAGCCCCATGAACCTGTCGCCCAGACGGCCCGTGAACCTGTCGCCCAGACGACCTGTGAACCTGTCGACCAGACGGCCCGTGAACCTGTCACCCAGACACCCTGTGTACATCTCTCCCAGATGCCCGGATGCTCTGTGAACCTGTCACCCAGACACTCCGTGAACCTGTCGCCCAGACGCTCCGTGAACCTGTCGCTCAGAGGCTCCGTGAACCTGTCACCCAGTCGCCCCGTGAACCTGTCGCCCAGATTCCCCGTGAACCTGTCGCCCAGACGCTCCGTGAACCTGTCACCCCGACGCCCCGTGAACCTGTCACCCTGTCACCCAGATTCCCCGTGAACCTGTCGCCCAGACGCTCTGTGAACCTGTCGCCCCGACGCCCCGTGAACCTGTCACCCTGTCACCCAGATTCCCTGTGAACCTGTTGCCCAGACGCCCCGTGAACCTGTCGCCCAGATTCCCTGTGAACCTGTCGCCCAGACGCTCCGTGAACCTGTCCCCCAGATGCCTGTGAACCTGTCACCCAGACGCCCTGTGAACCTATTACCCAGATGCTCCGTAACCTGTCGCCCAGACGGCCCGTGAACCTGTCGCCCAGACGACCCGTGAACCTGTCGCCCAGACGCCCTGTGAATCTGTCACCCAGATGGCCCGTGAACCTGTCACCCAGACACCCCGTGAACCTGTTGCCCAGACACCCTGTGTACATCTCTCCCAGATGCCCGGATGCTCTGTGAACCTGTCACCCAGACACTCTGTGAACCTGTTGCCCAGACGCTCCGTGAACCTGTCGCTCAGAGGCCCCGTGAACCTGTTGCCCAGACGCCCCGTGAACCTGTCACCCAGACAGCCCGTGAACCTGTCACCCAGACGCCCCGTGAACCTGTCATCCAGATGGCCCGTGAACCTGTCGCCCAGACGCCCCATGTACCTGTCACCCAGACGCCCAGACGCCCCGTGTACCTGTCACCTAGGCGCTCCATGAACCTGTCACCCAGACGCCCCGTGAACCTGTCGCCCAGACATACAAACCCATCAGACCATGAAGCTTATTTCTAGACATACTTACTCATTTCAACTTTAAAAGTGTTTTATTCTATCGGCAGACATCTCTCTCTCTCTCTCTCTGTCTGTCTGTGTGTCTCTTTTTCTTTCTTTTTGTATTCATCTCTCTCAGTTTCAGTTTTCATGTGCTTTATTGGCAAGACAAATACATGTACATTTGAATTGCAAAAACAATCTCTCTCTCTCTCTCTCTGCCTGTCTTTCTGTCTGCCTCTCACAGACTTTTTGTCTGTCTCTTTATTTCTGTCTGTCTATCTCTGTGTATATATTGCTCTTTGTCTGTCTCTCTGTCTGTCTTCTTCTCTTATCTTATATATCTCTGAATTTTGTTCTTTCTGTCTCTCTTTGCCTGTCTCTCCTTGCCTGTCTCTTTCTTTCTGACTGTCTATCTCTCTGTCTTTCTCTCTCTCTCCACGTCTCTCTCTTTGTCTGTCTGTCTGTCTGTCTGTCTCTCTCTCTCTCTCTCTCTCCACCCTCGGTTCCTTCTCTGCACGTATTTTTCATTGTTTTTCTCCATAAATCGTGTAACCTGCACGCTTCTCTCCAATCAGGATTCCCAAAATGAATGATTCATGATACGAGTCATCCGTGTGACCGTGTTTTATGTTTTTATTGACTATAAACTGTTTTATCTGCCTTTTATCATTTGTTTGGTTTCAGCCAATCAATGTCTCTTAATGTCAGTCTGTTTACATCAATGATTCATGAAGACTGTAATAATTATTCATAACTTTGTCGTTTATAGTCAGTCGAGTCTGAACAACCGAGCCCAAAAACAAACAAAAAAACTTTTTATTTTCTCTATTAATAATCAGTCGATCTGTATAATTTAGTTCCACAACATTAAATATACTGTAACTATAAATGGATAAAAATGTGATGCGTTGTTAATCTGTGTCCTGGACTACTGGATTACAGCGTGGAATTTTCAGTGAGTCAGATCATTCGATTCAGTTCACCAAAAGAGTCGACTCATTCATTCATTCAGTCATTCATTCAGAGTCAGTCCACTGAGTTTTGTTATAAGAGATAATGTATAATATTGATTATTTTCCTGTAACAGCACAACACGCAGTGTTTTATTCCTTACTTAACAGTCTTGTAGCTTGATCTTATACATTATCACTTATAAAAAAACTCAGTGGACTGACTCTGAATGAATGAATGAATGAATTAATTAATTAATTAATGAGTCGACTCTTTTGGTGAACTGAATCGAATGATCTGACTCACTGAGAATTCCCAACCCTGCTGTAATCCGGTGGTGCGGGACACAGATTAACTCTCACAGGAAAGTGGAGGCCTGAATGTGAGAAAGAGGAACTGAGACCTGAAACAAAAATAAAAGCTTTTATTTGCTGGAGCTCCGTGTGTCGTAACCCGACCGCAGGACTTTCGATGAGAGCCGTGATTTTCTGGTAGTGAGACACCTGTCTGTGGCTCTGCTCTGGGGTTTTTACTTAGGCTTTTCCTGTCAATAAGATCTCTCTCTCTCTCTCTCTCTCTCTCATCCCTCATCCTCTTTTCTTTTTTTACAAGTTGTCTCACAAACCAAAAATGGTAGATGACTATAAAAGCTTTGTTTACGTAAAAAACAAAACACTGTAAAATAGGAATAAAAATTAAAAAACAGTAACTGATTACATTTATACTGAGAGAAAGAGAGAGAAAGAGAGAGAGGTAGAGAAAGAGAGAGAGAGAAAAAGAAAGAAAGAGAGAGAGAGAGAGAAAAAGAAAGAAAGAGAGAGAGCGAGAGAGAGAGAAAGAGAGAGAGAGAAAGACAGAGAGAGAAAGAGAGAGAGAGAAAGACAGAGAGAGCGAGAGAGAGCGAGAGAGAGAGAGAGAGAGAGAGAGAGAGAGAGAGAGTATAAATAAAAATGTCTTTTTTTTCAGGAAAAATGAAAGTAAACAACAGAGTGGAAAAGTCCCTCCACTTCCTGCTCGCTTCCTGTCATCTGGAGCTCTGAGGTAATGTACGGTCTCACACACACAAACACACACACACACACATACACACACACACACACACATAATTTAGAAAAAACACCTCACACACAGTTACACATACAATAAATGTGCTACATTCATAAATGATATAGAAATAGAATAACAAGCTTTTGTTGTTTATTTGTTAGTGCATGTGTGTGTGTGTGTGTGTGTGTGTGTGTGTGTGTGTGTGTGTGTGTTTGTTTATGTGTGATGTTGTTTGATGTAACACACCATGTAAGTAGTCAAATGCTAAAAGACTGCAGTTATTTATATGTAACGAGATTGTTATTGTGTTATTGTCAGCGTGTGTTATGGGTTTATTATTGTTATTATTATTACACACGGCCGTGTAATTGCTTTGGCAACACTGACAATAATACACACACACACACACACACACACACACACACACACACACACACACACACACATTACACTGAGACAGAGAGAAAAGGAGAGAGAGGCAGGGAGGTAGGGAGGGAGAGAGAGGCAGGGAGGGAGGGAGGGAGAGAGAGAGAGGAAGGGAGAGATCGAGAGAGAGAGAGAGAGAGAGAGAGGCAGGGAGAGAGAGAGAGTGAGATAGAGGCAGGGAGGGAGGGAGAGAGGGATAAGGACAGAAAGAGAAAAACAGGAAGAGTGTTAATGCACAAAAAGTCAGCGAGAGGCGAGAGGCAGCAAAAAGTGAAAAATACAGGGAGTGAAAAGAGAGAAAGAGAGAGAGATGCATAGAGGGAGAGAAGGAGAAAGAGATAGTGAGAAAAGACATGATGTACAGAAGACAGAGCGTGATGGGGAGAGAGACAGAAAGACAGGAGAAGAGAAAAGTGAAACAGAGCAAAGGACGTTACAGAAAGAGAGAATGACAGAGGGAAAGAGAGAGACAGAGAGAGACAGAGAGAGAGTATATACTGTCCCCTCCAAAACTATTGGAACGCAAGGCCAATTCATTAGTTTGTGCTGTATGTGAAGTATCATTATTACACATACAGTTCTAGAGAATCTATATAATTAGACAAAATGGCAGTAAGAAGGTGCTAGAAAAAGGAAGTGTGTGTGTGTGTGTGTGTGTGTGCGTGTGTGTGTGAATCCTAAATCACATGCCCACTCTCAGTGTGTGTCCGGATGACGGAATGACAGCGAGGAGAAATCCCACATCGTGCGTTCCTGTGAACGTGCGTTTGATATTTGACTTGCAAATGTCGCACATTATTTGTATAACAACAGTGTGTGTTTGACTCGCTGGTTGTAGCCCAAACATGGCAAAGGTGTGAAAGCAGGACAGCGCACTCACCGTGTGTTACTGTCATGTTTCCTAAACAAATAAAAAAAAAAGAAAAGCGGAGGGGGCGGCGGCTTGTTAATGTAGGACTCGTGCTCGAACAAAACGGCCAGTGACCACAGAACCACAACACACAAAACACCGCACAATAAAACACAACACAAATAAAACACGACGACGTTGTGAGTTCTAACGGAACATTTCTTCATAATGGGACAGCTTTAGCTTCTTTGTATATAGCTGATATAATATACAGCCCCCTCCGAAACTATTGGGACGGCGAGCCCAATTCATTTGTTTTGCTGTAAACTGGGAGACGTTTGCGTCTGAGATCAGAAGATGAATATGAGAAGAGAGCTTAGAATTTTTATTTCCTGGTGTTTATATATAGACGTGTGAAACAACATTTGGTGTCAGACCACCCAACGTGTAAGCGAGCAGAAATACTGGAACATGTGACAGACAGGTGTTTCTTGTTACCCAGGTGTGTCCTGTTAGATTGAATGTTTAGACAGTAAACAGCTGTGAACGTCTACTCTTGGTTTTGGGTTCGGTTTCACCTGTGAAGACTGCATTTGGTGTTAAAAAGGATAAACCATCATGATGATCAGAGAGCTGACTATGGAAGAGAAGCAAGTCATTTTGAAGCTGAGAAAAGAGTGGAAATCTGTCAATCAGAGGCAGTGCAGAAACAGCGGGTATATCCAATACGACAATCTGGACTATCCTGAAAAAGAAAGAAACCCCTGGGGTACTGAGGAACAGACACTGAACGGGTCGGACGAGGGAAAACAACAGCTGATGACAGAAACATTGTGAGAGCTGTGAAAAAAAACCCCAAAACAACAGTCAGTGACATCACCAACAACCTCCACAGGACAGGGTGAAGGTCTCACAATCCACTGCTCGGAGAAGACATCGAGAGCAGAAATATAGAGGACACACCACAAGATGGAAACCGCTCATCAGCAGTGAGAATCAGAAACCCAGACTGGAATTCACAAAGAAATACAGAGATGATCCACAAACGTTCTGGAACCGAGATGAACCTCTACCAAAGTGATGGAAAGACCAAAGAGTGGAGAAAGAAAGGATCTGCTCATGATCCAGAACATACAAGCTCATCTGTGAAACATGGTGGAGGTAGCGTCATGGCTTGGGCTTGCATGGCTGCTTCTGGAACATTCTCACTGATCTTTATCAATGATGAACTCATGATGGAGCAGCAGGATGAATTCAGAAGTTTACAGGAACATCCTGTCTGATAATTTACAGAGAAACGCATCCGAATGAATCAGGAGGAACTTCATCATGCAGCGAGACAACGATCCAAAACACACTTCCACCTCAACACAGGACTTCATCAGGGGGAAAGTGGAAGGTTCTAAACTGGACAAGTCCACCACCAGACCTTCACCCAACTGATCAGCATCTCACCTCCTGAAGAGGAGACTGAAGAGAGAAACCCCCCGAAACAAACAACTACTGAAAGAAGCTGCAGGAGAAACCTGGAGAAGCTTCACAGAAGAAGAAACCAGCAGTTTGGCGTCAGTGAGTCGTAGGATTGATGCAGTTACTGCGAGTAAAGGAAACGTAACCGAACATGACCTGTTATTTACTTCAAGACTGATCTGTTCCGATACTTTTGCTCTCTTAAATATTGTGTGTTCTGATACGACAGGTTCCATGTTTTATGGTGTTTAACACGTCTAGATGTAAACACCAGGAAATAAATAAAAGCTGAAATCCTAAACTCTCGTCTCATCTCCATCTTCTGATCTCAAGCGTGTAGAGCACACGCTAATGAATTAGGCTTGCCGTTCCAATAATTTTGGAGGGGACTCTAGATGAGAACGGGAACTAATCTGTTTCATGGACATTCCCCAGTATTAAACGTAACTATAAATGGATAATAAGTATAATGTATCGTGCTGTAGTAAATAAAATTTCTAATAGCTGAATCGAATCGAATCGATTCATGTTGAAGATTCCTAAGACTGCAACATGACTCTTATCAACACATCTAATCTTTCTCCACCAGCACACACACACACACACACACACACACACACACACACACACATACTTACGAAGGAAAATATGATATCAAAATGCATTCGTGAACTGATAAATACGTGTCCAAAAGGACAAACAAACAAACAAACAAAGGGTGTGTTTTTGAAAAATGGTGCGTCTTTGTAAAGAATGAAGAACATTATAAATGTTTTCTGATGGCATTTCTTAATGGAAATATAATGAATGACTCGATAGTCAAACAATTGTTTCACAGTCCAGAGGAAAACGGATCAAAGGATTAACTATGAATGAAATGCCATCAGAGCCAAACATTAAATAAGCAAATATGACACTATTAATTCATCCATCCATCTATTTTCCATACCGATTATCCTACACAAGGTCGCGGTGAGCCTGGAGCCAATCCCGGAGGACTCAGGGCATAGGGCGGGGGTCACCCTGGACGGGGTACCGACCCAATCACACACTACGGACAATTTTGAAATGCCAATCAGCCTACAGCACGTGTCTCTGGACTGGGGGAGGAAACCGGAGAACCCCGGAGGAGGCACACACAGGGCCGCGGTGGGAATCGAACCCTCAACCCTGGAGGTACGAGGCAAACGGTCTAACCGGTACGTCACCGTGCCCCCACACTATTAATTAAGTTATCAATTAATCAATTAATACGTATATGAATGAATGTATTAATGAATTAATTATTTGCTTCAATTCCATTTATTAATAACATTATTATTTTATATTGTAAAATCTACAAAAAGTTTTTCAACGCATCTCCATCAGAGACGTTAAACATTACTCAAACATTTCTTTACATCAGACTAACAAAAAATGACATTATTTCATTCATTCAACAAATCGAAATAAATTAAAAGGACCATAGAATCTACATCGCCTACATCCTGCACACACCTCCATTCATCGTCTCGTGATTTCATTAAGTTATGCTCACAAGTAGAAGAAGAAGAAGAAGAAGCCTTTATTTGTCACGTATACAGTACGTTACAGCACAGTCACGTTCTTGTTCTTCACATACCCCAGCATGTTAGGAAGTCGGGGTCAGAGCGCAGGGTCAGCCATGATACAGCGCCCCCTGGAGCAGAGAGGGTTAAGAGCCTTGCTCAAGGGCCCAACAGTGGCAGCTTGGCAGTGCTGGGGCTTGAACCCCCGACCTTCTGATCAGTCACCCAGAGCGAACCAAATAAAATGCAGAGTAATAGTCTGTGCTGGATCAAGTGCTATTCCCCTGCATGTGATTAACGATCATTACAACCTGGACTTTTCATAAAATACGAAACTTCTATTACATTTATTTCAACACTCGCAGTCTTCTCATTCGCACATCATCATGATTCTCTTTCTTTTTATTTTATTTCATCGTATTTGTTTATTTTTTACACGTCATGTTATTACAATTCCAATTCTTTTCACCCACCATGGCGTCATAACAGAGACGCTTTTATTATTGTTTTTGTTGTTAGCGATATTTCTTTCTTTCTTTCGAAGTTAATGAATTAATTTCCCCTTATTATTATATTATTATTATTATTATTATTATTATTATTATAAAGTATTTATTTATTTACTCTGATTATTTCATCAGTTCAGTTCGTGTACATTATATATTCAATTCGGTTCAATTCAGTTTTATTTGTATAGCGCTTTTAACAATTTGATAAATTTATCCCTAATTTATTTATGAGGGATTTATTCCCTTATTTTCTTTCTTTAAATAATAATAAAAATACAATAAAATCATTTAGTAAAAACTTTAGATTGGTTACTTTGACCTAAATGGAATACACGTGTGTGTGTGTGTGTGTGTGTGTGTGTGTGTGTGTGTGTGTGTGTGTGTGTGTGTAGGACTGGTCCTGTGGGAAAGTTTCTCTGTTGTTTAACACACTAATGAAAGTGATGAGGGTTTCCCTCTTCCCTCGCCTGGCTTCTAACTGACACACATCTACCACGGTATATGTGTGTGTGTGTGTGTGTGTGTGTGTGTGTGTGTGTGTGTGTGTGTGTGAAGGCTCTGGTCTCTTCACTCTCATCATAAGCAGGGCATCGTATATCAATCTTTATCACGACAAGCTCAATGGAGCGAAACCAAACATAAACACCCTCATGTGCTCAATTCACACACTCCCATCAGTTCCCATATAGTGCGTGTGTGTGTGTGTGTGTGCGCGCACGTGTGTGTGTGTGCGTGCATATGTATGTATGTATATCTTTTCTACTGTAAAAAGTACATCTTTAAAAAAAAAAAAGTCTTCATTAATGAATGAAAATAAAATAAACCATGGCATTAAAATCAAATACAGGTGTAATATATATATATATATCACTAATATCTAAATAATATTCGTTTTATTATTTACTCCACTTCATGTTGAGATTATAATAAACTAATTATAAGATTTCTATTTGTTTTTTTCTTCTTTTGAGAAACGTTTTGAGAAATAAATGTTGATCTGAACCCGTACGGTACGATAGGTTCGGACTTTTTCTTTTTTAAGCCGTGTTTGTACGTTTATAGAACGTTTATAGAACGTTTATAGAACGATTCTCACACTGAGGACAATGTCCTGGTCTTAATGAAGACTTCAGGAATAATAATGACTCCGGAGACGGAGCGGTGTGGAATGTGTGTGAGGTGATGATGGTCACTCGCTTGTAGAAGGAGCCTGAGGACTGGAGGCCAGATTGGGTCTGTCTCTCACACACACACACACACACAGAGAGAGAAACACGGACACACAGATACACTTTGACATTAAAAAAAAACCATGTCACATGACCAGGAGGTGCTCTCAAAATGTGATACATTTTTCAATATTTCGCCCAAACTACTTAAACACTATGAAACACTATCTGAGATACGTGAACATTAATTTTTTGTCATTTAAACAAGTTGATATATTTTGAGTATTCTGTTAAATAAATGATCAAATGTCATTGTTGCCATATGGCAACAAAATGCCATAATGGAACTTAGCAAAAAACTAATAGCTAATACTACATAGCAAAAAAAACAAACAAACAAACAAAAAAACGAAGTCACTAAGCTTCTCTAACAATATTTTAAAATATTATTTTCCACATTCAAAGTAAAAAAAATTTTTTTATTAATTCAGACATTTTTCAATTTCTCCCTATTTTCTAAATGTTATGTGTCAGGAGAAAGAATCAAGCTTTAAGCTTTTATTTTTGTTCTGTTTTGTTTCTGGAAGATCATTCAGTTTGGAAACTAAAAAAAAGAAAAGAAAAGAAAAATCACTTAACATGAAGTCAGTTGTAGGGCAGAAGTTTATGACCTCAGTGATTCAGTCGATACGCCGGTGTTAGCGGGTTAGCGTGAGCACTAGGGTGGACATACACGTATAGATCTCCGTGATTGGTTCATGGCCTCGGCCGATGTGTCAGCTGAAGGTAAAGGGGTAAAGACTGCATTAACGGAATGGAAGTGGATATTGATTAGGCCAGCTGCGAGATTGCTCACATGGATAATTGGTTAATTAAGTAGGTGATTGTTCACAATAATTAGCCATCTTAGGATATTGTGTGTAATGAACAATATTGGAGTGTCCATATTGGTGCAGGTCACTGGGGGATGAAGCGATCTCCCTACGGACGAGTGATCGATGGAGGTGCTACCACACTCCAAATCAGCCGCTCTCTCTCTCTCTCTCTCTCTCTCTCTCTCTCTCTTTCTTTCCACACACACACACACACACACACACACACACACAGCGGCACGCACAATGAAGTTCAAATACTATTCACATGTTCACAAGATCTAACTGACTACGTTCACATGTTCACATGTTCACAAGATGCCTGTATTGAAAGGTCCATTGTGAACAAGTTCCCATGTTCAGGTTCAGGAAAATGTAGAGAGTTCTTTTGGGATTTTATATACGGATAATAATGGAATAATGGAATTTAAATACGTTTTAAATTCCATTAATTTATACATAAGATTCAATAATAGTGAACAACAAGTCAGTTAGGATTTAAACCAAACTGTTGAAATAAAAATAAACTAATAATTCCTCCATGAAGACAAGTTAAAGACTTGTCTTTAATTTTAAAGACAATTTTATTATGAAGAAAGAAAGAAAGAAAGAAAGAAAGAAAGAAAAACAAATAATCCAAGTTAGGATAATAAAACCTTACTGTTAGTCAGTCAGTCGGTAAACAAACAATCAAATAAATAAAGAAAAAAAGTCAGCAATGAAAGAAAAAAGAAAGAAAGAAAGGCAAATTTTAAATGAATCCAAGTATAGGATAATGAACCCTTACTGTAAGAAAGTAATTAAGTAAGTAAAGGAAGAAAGGAAGGAAAGAAGAAAGAAGGCAGACGTTTTTATGTAAATACCAAGTAGCACAAGAAATAATTACTGTAGATAGATAGATAGACAGACAGACAGATAGACAGACAGACAGACAGATAGATTTGTTAAGTTTAAGAAAGAAAGATTTTTACTTTAATCCCAGGTACTATGAGAGAACTCTAAACAAATAAAATTATTTATTTATTTTTTTCCCCTCATTTATTTATATTTATTTTTTTATATATTATTTTCATTTTTTAGAATAGTTAAGTTAAAGAAAGTTTTTTCTTGAATCCCAGGTACTATGAGATAACTATAAACAAACAAACAAACAGATAAAGATTTTTATGTGCCTTTTGTTGCCCCCGTCCCAACTCTTTTGAGACGTGTTGCGGCCATCAAATTCCAAATCACCTCATTTTCTCCTTAAAATATCACACACGTTCATGTTGTATTAGACATGGCCCAGAGATGAGTGTGTGTAGTTTAGAGTGATGAGAATGCCATGTCTTTTCAGTGAGTCAGTTCATCTGACTCAGCTCACCAAGAAGAGTCGACTCTTTTGGTTCCAAAAATGACCCGGTTTAAACGTTTGATGTGTTTTCTGTGTTCAGTTGTGAATAACATCTGGGTTTATGAGATTTGCAAATCATTGCATTCTGTTTTTATTGACATTTTACAGAGTGTCCCGACTTTTTTGGAATCGGGGTTGTAAATAAATAAATAAATAAGTCAAGAATAAAAGAGAAAAAAGAAAGAAAGAAAGAAAGAAAGAAAGAAAGAAAGGTAGATTTTGGAAACAGAAACAAAGATTTTTCCATGAATCCTGGGTAGCGTACAAAAACATCACAAAAAAGAAAGAAAGAAAAAAAGAAACAAAGAAAATGACTATTTGTTTGTTTGTTTGTTTGTTTGTTTTTCTCCTTAATAAAAGAGATCATTTTAATTTTCCATATATTCAGTGGTAAGAACACACGGTGTGGAGTGATGTATAAAATTTGAATAAAATTAAAGCCTTTTTTAATAGCCAGTTTAATATTCATAAACTTTAGAACACTGAATATAAAGTTAATTAAAATGTAAGCGCTTTTTAAAAGAATATATCTGAAAGGTACTTTCGACGCATTTCATTGTGTATTTTTGCATGTATTAAATTTGAAGTATTTTAAAGCACTTAATTTATATTTTTTCATGCGTTTGTTAAATTTCCTGCTCAGACTGGGTCTAGTTTCTTTCTTACTTTTAATGATTAATGGAAAGAATTGCATCACTTGCAGTTGGAGTGTGTGTGTGTGTGTGTGTGTGTGTGTGTGTGTGTGTGTGTGTGTGTTGTGTGTTTTAGTGTAAGCAGAGATGGCGGGTCAGGAGAAAAGCACCGTTACGGTGAGTGTTTATGTAAATATCCGCAATGCGCAAAGCACAAAGTCATTAAAGATTCGGAGCGTTGCGTTTCTCATGCAATCGTTTGTGCATTAATTAAAATAAAATGTTTGACGAAAGGCCTTTGTGCTCATCCTGCTAGAATTTTTTTTTTTTTTCAAAATTGTTCTTTTGGGCTAATATATATATTTGAGGTGTAAAACGCTTTAACTGGAGTAATTCTGCTTTCCATGTTAAAAAAAAACAAAACTTTATTCATGTCATGTAAATCACTGCAGAACCATACGTTCTTTTTGTTTCAAGAAGTTCTTCTAGTTCTTCGAGAAGTTTTCGAAGTTCCTAGTTCATAAGGCCTGGGGTTTGTTTTCATTTGTTGATTTTCTCTAATGTTTTGGTTTGTTGTCTTCTTGAGAGAATCATTTTGAATCGTTGTTGGCATTCTACTAAGTGTATTATTTTATTATTATGTGTATTACTGTTATGATGCTGTTTTATTACAGGATCCAATCTACACTAATACTAATCTAATCTATTACTAGTCTTACTATAACGATCTTACGTTACTATCTTACTATATATAAAATGTCATGTACAACATGGCTGTACAACGAAAATTGCGTATTAAACAGTTGTTTACACACCTCGATCAAGAATTTCATGTTTTTTCTCAAACTGTGAATATTTTTTTGCCACTTCTTACTGTTCCATCATTGCATAACATTCTAAGCAAATGAGGACATTTCCTAATTTCTTACCAAATGTCCACACTGAACATCCGAACCTATCTGCTGCAGAAATAAAGCAATCGATCACATGAAACTCGCAAGAAACTGCTCTTTGAATGCAGGCAGGTTATATATTTTTATTAAACTAATCATTGTTTTCCGTAGTGTAGCCATCATTTTTTATCGTTCAGCTTTTAAATTTGTCATAAAACTGACACCGAATTAGAAATCCCAACCGTGCTCGGTACGGCCGCATGGATTCACCAAGCTGAGATATAGATATGGTTCAAATCGGAAAGGAAAATGGTTAAAAACCGAGAGTCTTAAATGAAAACTTATTGGAAATACGTCGTATTCAGGAAAAGCTGAGTGAGAAATCTTAATAAAATAAAATTCTTACAAAGTCGTCATGGAGTAACGATGTTAACTGAAGCAGAGTCTGCAGATAAACATGCAACAGGTAAAAACAGCGAACCGACATTTCTAGCTATGCTAATACGAGACAGCTACACTGCAACCCAGATACACAACACCGAGTCGGCAACATTTTAGCAAAATGTGATCTTTAGATATTGCCTCACGAAGAAAAACACAAGTTACTACTCATACTGTATATTTGCGGTATTCACGCTTATTCAGTAGCTAGCTAGAAACATGCTAATTAGCTGTACAATTAGCCAAATAGCTGGATAGTAACATAATCAATGATTTTTGCACTTGTCCTATTCATCTTATACTCAAACAATTACAATTTTTCTTTATTAAAGAATGACATAATTTTTTTTAATGTTTATAGTTACATTTAATGTTGCAGAACATCCACAAAGTATGTGAGTTAATGGGCATGTTTTTATATCAGTTTGAACCTTGTGGGGACATCTGACTCATCCGCATGAGGAAAACGTGCCAATTTTAATTTAAGATTTCCTTTCAGTTACGTTTAGGTGTTACGTTGCATTTTATTTAGCTGAATTAACAATTATGTCAGTGGAACAGTAGGCGGTCCTGACAGACGTGCATGTCCAAAATTGTATTTCTTTGAACTGTTTGGGAAGACAGTTAACGTAATAGCTACGTAGAAATTAACGTCGCACCATGAGGCATCAAACTAATCGGATCGGATTGGATCAGTGATGGATTGAAGCGTATAGATCGAATCTTTAATGTTTTGTATCGTATACTACACGCATAAAGATGCAGATCGTATCCGGCGGAAGACGGAAATTCACGCCGTTTTGTTGATGTTTGTAGGAATAATACGAAAGATTGCTGTATCCGTCGTTCAGATCGCTCGAATAGGAAAATTGCCTGCTGTCACAATCAGTACCACATGGGTGTGTGTGTGTGTGTGTGTGTGTGTGAGAGTGTATAAAAGAGTGGAAATCCCCCCGGTCGGTCCTGTGAGATTTGTATCCTGGTGTTGTCAGTGTAACTGGAAGAAATGGAGGGATGTGACTCAGAGCTCGTTTACAGTTAATGAGGGGAAGACAGGAAGTCTGGGGCAGTGAGAGCCATGTACTGTGTGTGTACAGTGCGTACTATGTGTGCACTGTGTGTGTACAGTGCGTACTATGTGTGCACTGTGTGTGTACAGTGTGTATTGTGTGTGTACTGTGGGCATATGTGTGTATAGTGTTTGTATGGTGTGTGTGTGTGTGTGTGTGTGTGTGTGTGTGTGTGTGTGTGTGGGCAAATCACAGCTGACTGGAATCAGTACAGGAACCTTTTCACACCACACTCGCATGTAGATTTCAGTATTGCAGTCTTTCAGAGATGAGTCCTCACTTTACCAGGAATATAAACAGAAAAGAAAAAGAAAAGCTTACGCAACAAATCCGTTTCACAGAGAAAACCACAATCGAGAGACTCTGCCCACTTAAATAATTAAGAATTTAATGGTTATAGGTCATAGGTTTGCGTATGCCATTGCTTTTTTTTTTTTTTCCAGTAGGTAGCTAGACAACATGCTAGTCAGCTAGACAACATGCTAGTCAGCTGTACAATTAGCTAATTCTAAAATAGCTGAAGAAAAATGAGCAAAATGATGTGTTGGTGTGATGAAGCGGAGTTTCTGTTGATTATTTTCCTCGAGCGTTTTATTCCTCTTTATATCACAGCAATTACAATTTCTTATTTGTTCAATAATGGCACTGTAGCCTGCTTTTTATTTAACATTCAACGCTGTGGAACGTCCAAGAAACTCATTGTGTTTTTACTTTGGGGTGAGGACTGAAAGTCCGCACAAACACGGGAATATCTGACTGTTTTGACCTTGTGGTGTCTTTTTAGTTACCGAGGTTAAGGTTAAAGGTTAGATTTAGGAGTCTTAGCTAAATGAATTATTATATCAGTGGAACAGTGGAAGGTCCTCACAAGGGGAGTGTGTTTGTAAAATCCACAGCTATAGATATGTATTCATTTGGAATGTTTTTATGGTGTATGTTCATGGTGTATGTGGGGACCAAATGTCCCCATAGTGATGGGAATACCAGACAAGTGTGTGAGGGGTTTTTCAGAGTTTGTGAGAACCAATTGTCCCAAAAGTTATGGAAATACCTGAGAACTGAGAGAGAGTGAGAGAGAGAGAGAGCCATGTGTGTGATATTTGTGTTTCGATGCAGGTTTTTAGAGGTTTGAGAAGACCAAACATGTGTGTGTGTGTGTGTGTGTGTGTGTGTGTGTGTGTGTGCATGTTGCAACAACTTTTTGAAGTGTTAGGTTTTTAGACTTTGTGAGGACCAAACTTCCCAATAGATACGGAAATACCATTCTGAGGGCCAAACCGAGTGTGTGTGTGTGTGTGTGTGTGTGTGTGTGTGTGTGTGTGTGTGTGTAGGTGTTGAAGACGGGAGAGTCGAGAGGAACAGATGTCAACCATGCAGCAATTACAGCACATGCCACAGTGTGTCATTGCCTGCCTGAGGTCCAACTCTCTCTCTCTCTCTCTCTCTCTCACACACACACACACACACACACACACACGAACACACACACTCACACTCACACACACACACACATACACACACACACCGCTGTATCAGTAACCACCTGCATAATGTTGTGGACTGTTGGATAGAGACCGAGATCCGAGATTTTGATCTTTCCCTCGAGAACGACTGACCTCTGACATGCGTGTGCGTGTGTGTGTGTGTGTGTGTGTGTGTGTGTGTGTGTGTGTGTGTGTGAGTGAGAGAGAGAGAGAGTGTAAGAGTGAGAAATAAAATGAGAACAAGTTCCCACACTAGCAGCCCAGGTTACACACTGCACCTGACACACAAAGGTCACCAGAGGTCAAGGGTCATAGTAGTAAACCACACACACACACACACACACACACACACACAATATGAAAAACAAGTTATCTGTCAGTGAGAGTACCCCTACACACATCTCTCACAAAAACGCCACAGGTGTGTGCGTGTGTGTGTGTGTGTGTGTGTATGATAGTGTCTCTCTCTCTCTCATGCACACACACACACACACACACGCACGCACGCACAATGAAAAACAGGTTATCTGTCAGTGCGAGCACCCCCCTACACAGTCTCACAAAAGTGCCACAGGTGTGTGTGTGTGTGTGTGTGTGTGTGTGTGTGTGTGTGTGTGTGAGTATGACACTCTCTCTCTGTCTCTCTCTCACTGTCTCTCTATGTCTCTTAACCCTGAATGATCCTGTCTGAACTTGATAGTGGAATTCTTCTGCAAGTTTATGACCAGCTGCTTCAAAACACACACACACACACACACACACACACACACACACACACACACACACACAAGAAATAAAGCTTTGAATCTTCTAATCACTATAACGACAGACATATTATTACTATATTTGTATATTTCCATGTGCATATACGGTGTATGTGTGTGTGTGTGTGTGTGTGTGTGTGTGTGTGTGTGTGTGTCCGTCCATATGTTGGTCAGAACTGCTGTTGGTTTCGAGGCGTCCACGCAGGAAGTGCACACACAGACAGAGAGAGGAGACTCCCTCGAGTTCCGTACGAATTGTGTAACATTTTACTAAAACTAGAAATCAGTGTTTCGATGTGTGTTAGCAATTTTTGCGAAGTCCTTCCTATTTTTTTATTTTTATCATGCTTTCGAATTCAATCCTGGATTTTTGGATTTTGGTTCTTCTTTAAATTTTCTTTATATAAATCATTTTTGCACTTTCGACGTTTTTGGTAGCTTGCAAATATCTCGTAAGGAATATATCATAACAAAAATATCATAATAAATATTTCTACGAAGCTTAGAAGCTGCAAGAGGATTTGAATATGAATGCCATATTTTTAATGATAGACAGTGCACGTCACATTAAATAAAATCATAATCATTTGTTTTTCACAGTTTTTTTTTCCCTTGGTGTGTTTCTACTAAATGATTTTTGCCAGTTTTTGTTTCGAACTTGCTAGGCGTGACACTTGCTTTTAAAAACATTGTTTTAAACGACGATTTTAAAAATACGGAGCGAAACGTTTCCGTATTCGATTTAGAAATTGTGACTAAAATGAATTCAATCGTTTGCGATCAATAAATTTGCATAAATTATTCTATTTAATCCAATTTATCAGCTGTACAAAGAATTAAAATCCACTAAAAAAATTTTACGCTGTAGCTCCAATAACACGTTTAGATATCAAATAAAATAAAATAAATAAATAACACGATATTTATAAAGTACATTAATAACAGATTTCGAATGTTGAAGGAAACTCGCCTGATGCTGCTTGAAATGGCTGCAAATCCTTCTGAACTTTGACCTTGGAAGCACTTATTTAATTTAATGTGATTTCAAAATAAAAGTTTTTAAAACAAACATGGATGACATGAAATGCTAATTTACATATTTGATAGACCTCACACTTACCTTCAGTCTCAAGCCTGTAGAGCAGTGGCCTACAATCCTGGTCCTGGAGATCTTCCATCCTGGAGATCTTCCATCCTGAAGATGTTCCGTCCTGAAGACTTTAGCTTCAACCATAACTGTGCTCACCTGACCATCTAATCATCACCTTAAGAAGTTCTTGATTATCTGAAGCAGGTGTTAGATTTTGGTTGGAGATGAAACCTGCAGGAAGGTCGATCTCAAGGAGAAGGGTTGGTGATCTGATGCAATACAACTGGTTTGATGGACAAACAATTTTTCCAGCACCTGGTAATTTAAAAAATATATATATTATTTTAATAATAATAATAATAAAACATTTCTTATTGCTTTGAACCT
>NC_071269.1:25536707-25541707 GCF_023375685.1 Ictalurus furcatus
CTAGCTTAAAAGTTTATTATAATAACAATATAATACAATCATTTACACTGATAATATAATATTTGACTGATATAATATCATACATATCAAGTCAAGTAATTATATCAATAATATAAAATAATGATTTTTTTTTTCAAACAAATTATTAATTAACAAATTATCTTACAGATACATGCATAAAATAGTGCAAATGTGATGGAAGTAACAGTCATGTTTGACATTCTTTATAAGAAATTGTTAAAATGCAATAATAAACATCTGATTTATGGTTCACTAACACCCCTCCTCCACCCCTCCCCCACACTGTAAAACTGGATAAGTTCATTTAACTCTAAAAATTCGAGGAAACTAATTACCTCAAAAAATGTTTAAGTGGATAAATCAATTTCTTTAAGCCAAATACACTTAAATATAACCAATATTTACTCAAACGTTGAAATTTAAGTGTATTCGGCTTAAAGAAATTGATTTATCAACTTAAAAATATTGAGGTAATTAGTTTCCTCACATTTTTTGAGTTAAATGAACTTATCCGGTTTTACAGCGTATACAAATAAAACAACAACAACAAAAAACTATGCATCTAAAAAAACTAAAAATATCTATATTTATATATTATTTATTATATGTAATGTATATCTACATCTTATTATTTTTTTTTTTAAATAAACAGAACCACTAATTCTAAACCTTTTAAAGATTTCGTCAATGTTCAGCATTTTAAATATAACTTTTTACAGCGTACCTCTAATTATATGTAACAGTGTTGTTCACTCTACATCTCCGTAACATCGAGCCTCGTGCGGCAAAATATTGTCAAAAAAGAAGCAAAAATTTGCACACGAGACGCATCCTGGCGGGTAATTTGCCTAAATTTGATTCGTTCTGAATTTTTCCTTCAAGCTCATCTTTAAGCTGATTGGCTAATCATCAAGTCCTTCAGGTTGCATGTATAACTAAAACAAACCACCCCGTAGAGAGACAGTAATCTAGGGCCTACGGTAATTATGGCATGTACTTCATGACAATCATATGTCAGTAATAATTCATTGAAAATGCGTGTAGTTATGCCAGGCAGGAATGCAAACATCGACACGTGGATACGTCCCGGAAGTTTAATTGCATTATTTCCTGTTAATGCTAAAACAGAAAGGGACGTTTAAGGGCCGTGTGAGGGGACAGGAGGAAGTGAGGGACAGATTTAGAGGCCTTAAGAGGAAGCTGATCCGACTTCACTTTGGAGAAATCTGCCAGAAATAAAACCTGAGATTATTTACACATCAGGGCAGGATGACAGGAGGAGTGTGATTAAAAATAGAGAGAGAGAGAGAGAGAGAGAGAGAGCGAGAGAGAGAGAGAGAGCGAGAGAGAGAGAGAGAGAAAGCAAGAGAGAAAGATTATATTGCTGAAGAGAATCGAAGAGAAGTTAAAAAAACACAGTTTTATTTATTTATACACTGTCTTTTTCACACAAAAAAGAGTTGAGTTTCTGATCATGCACCATAGATAATGATTAGACTAATTCACCTATACACACACACACACACACACACACACACACACTCACGCGTGCGCGTCACTACAATTTAGCACCTCGAGCCCAACAACTTGCAGGTTTTATGGATGTGAGGATGTCACTTGGTCAATTTACAGTACTTCTGAGCATCGATAAGCATTTGCTACTTCGTTTGCTTCTTCAAGCACAGTGATCCACGTGTGTGTGTGTGTGTGTGTGTGTGTGTGTGTGTGTGTGTGTGTGTGTGTGAAGTTTAGTCATAGAAATAGACGTCACATGTCACATTTCACAGTCCGATGCTGCCGTTCCACCTGAACTGTTCACAACCGGCCCACTGTCTGCTCATATTTACACACACTTTACTGTACACACACACACACACACACACACACACACACACTGGTTTTACTGTATTTCTGAGGTATTTCCACTCGTATTAATGTTGCAACTAAATTCCAGTCATGTTCTTGTTCTAGTCATTACCCTTTGACCTGTAAGTGTGTGTATGTGTGTGTGTGTGTGTGTGTGTGCGCATGCGCATATACGTCTCAAACACACACACACACACACACACACACACACACACACACTCACACAGACATGCAAATGCTCAGAGGGAATTGTCTGGTCGTGTCGCAGCTTGCTCTACTTCTCACTAAATGATATGGTGATGCTTTAAATGAGAGTTAGTGGCTGTGTGTGTGTGTGTGTGTGTGTGTGTGTGTGTGTGTGTGTGTACAGTTAAGTGAGGGCTTCACACGGTGCACTTAACTCATTTGCAACCTGGGTGTGAAAGAATGATTTGGCAGATAATCCAGGGTGGAGAACAGGGAGGGCAGCGCAGAGAAGCTGGTGATCTGAAAGCCTTCATTTGGAATAAATACACAGAGCTGAAACTAGAGCCAAAGCAAACAAGGCCACTGACATGGAACCCCAGTCTAACAGGAACCCTAATCTAACAGGAACTCCAGTCTAACATGAACCCCATTCTAACAAGATCCCAGTCTAACTGGAACCCCAGTCTAACAGGAACCCCATTCTAACAAGATCCCAGTCTAACAGGAACCCCAGTCTAACAGGAACTCCAGTCTAACAGGAACCCCAGTCTAACAGGAACTCCAGTCTAACAGGAACCCCAGTCTAACAGGAACCCCAGTCTAACAGGAACCCTAATCTAACAGGAACTCCAGTCTAACACGAACCCCAGTCTAACACGAACTCCAGTCTAACAGGAACCCTAGACTAACAGGAACTCTAGTCTAACAGGAACTCCAGTCTAACACGAACCCCAGTCTAACACGAACCCCAGTCTAACAGGAACTCCAGTCTAACAGGAACTCCAGTCTAACACGAACCCCAGTCTAACACGAACTCCAGTCTAACAGGAACCCTAGACTAACAGGAACTCTAGTCTAACAGGAACTCCAGTCTAACAGGAACCCCAGTCTAACAGGAACTCCAGTCTAACAAGAACCCCAGTCTAACAAGAACCCCAGTCTAACAGGAACCCCAGTCTAACAGGAACTCCAGTCTAACAGGAACCCTAATCTAACAGGAACTCCAGTCTAACAGGAACTCCAGACTAACAGGAACCCTAGTCTAACAGGAACTCCAGTCTAACAGGAACCCTAATCTAACAGGAACTCCAGTCTAACAGGAACCCCAGTCTAACAGGAACCCCAGTCTAACAGGAACCCCAGTCTAACAGGAACTCCAGTCTAACAGGAACCCTAATCTAACAGGAACTCCAGTCTAACAGGAACTCCAGTCTAACAAGATCCCAGTCTAACAGGAACCCCAGTCTAACAGGAACTCCAGTCTAACAGGAACCCCAGTCTAACAGGAACTCCAGTCTAACAGGAACCCTAATCTAACAGGAACTCCAGTCTAACAGGAACTCCAATCTAAGACGAACCCCAGTCTAACAGGAACTCCAGTCTAACAGGAACCCCAGTCTAACAGGAACCGCAGTCTAACAGGAACTCCAGTCTAACAGGAACCCCAGTCTAACACGAACTCCAGTCTAACAGGAACCCTAGACTAACAGGAACTCTAGTCTAACAGGAACTCCAGTCTAACAGGAACCCCAGTCTAACAGGAACTCCAGTCTAACAGGAACCCTAGACTAACAGGAACTCTAGTCTAACAGGAACTCCAGTCTAACAGGAACCCCAGTCTAACAGGAACTCCAGTCTAACAAGAACCCCAGTCTAACAAGAACCCCAGTCTAACAGGAACCCCAGTCTAACAGGAACTCCAGTCTAACAGGAACCCTAATCTAACAGGAACTCCAGTCTAACAGGAACTCCAGACTAACAGGAACCCTAGTCTAACAGGAACTCCAGTCTAACAGGAACCCTAATCTAACAGGAACTCCAGTCTAACAGGAACCCCAGTCTAACAGGAACCCCAGTCTAACAGGAACTCCAGTCTAACAGGAACCCTAATCTAACAGGAACTCCAGTCTAACAGGAACTCCAGTCTAACAAGATCCCAGTCTAACAGGAACCCCAGTCTAACAGGAACTCCAGTCTAACAGGAACCCCAGTCTAACAGGAACTCCAGTCTAACAGGAACCCTAATCTAACAGGAACTCCAGTCTAACAGGAACTCCAATCTAAGACGAACCCCAGTCTAACAGGAACTCCAGTCTAACAGGAACCCCAGTCTAACAGGAACCGCAGTCTAACAGGAACTCCAGTCTAACAGGAACCCCAGTCTATCAGGAACTCCAGTCTATCAGGAACCCCAGTCTAACAGGAACCCAAGTCTATCAGGAACCCCAGTCTAACAGGAACCCTAGTCTAACAGGAACCCCAGTCTAACAGGAACCCTAGTCTAACAGGAACCCTAGTCTAACACGAACCCCAGTCTAACAGGAACCCCAGTCTAACAAGATCCCATTCTAACAGGAACCCCATTCTAACAGGAACCCCAGTCTAACAAGATCCCAGTCTAAAAGGAACCCCATTCTAACAGGAACCCTAGTCTAACAGGAACCCAAGTCTAAGAGGAACCCCAGTCTAACAGGAACCCTAGTCTAACAGGAACCCTAATCTAACAGGAACCCCAGTCTAACAGGAACCCTAGTTGAACAAGATCCCAGTCTAACAGGAACCCCAGTCTAACAGGAACTCCAGTCTAACACGAACCCCAGTCTAACAAGATCCCATTCTAACAGGAACCCCAGTCTATCAGGAACCCCAGTCTACCAAGATCCCAGTCTAACAGGAACCCCATTCTAACCGGAACCCCAGTCTAACAGGAACCCCAGTCTACCAAGATCCCAGTCTAACAGGAACCCCAGTCAAACAGGAACCCTAGTCGAACAAGATCCCAGTCTAACAGGAACCCCAGTCAAACAGGAACTCCAGTCAAACAGGAACCCTAGTCAAACAGGAACTCCAGTCAAACAGGAACTCCAGTCTAACAGGAACCCCAGTCTAACAGGAATCCTAGCCGAACAAAGATCCCAGTCTAACAG